>NW_027489216.1:0-70733 GCF_050948215.1 Halictus rubicundus | reverse complement strand
ACAAGCATATATTCGAATATAACAAAATATATCAGAATATACAAGCATATACCAGAATATACCAGAATATACTAATATATAACAGAATATACAAGAATATACTAGAATATACCATAATATACCAGAATATACCAGAATATACCAGAATATAAGAGAATATACCAGAATATACCAGAATATGCCATAATATACCAGAATATACCAGAATATAGCATAATATACACGAATATACTAGAATATACCATAATATACCAGAATATAAAAGAATATACCGGAATATACCAGAATATAAAAGAATATACAAGAATATACCTGAATATGCCATAATATACCAGAATATACAAGAATATACTAGAATATACCATAATATATCAGAATATACCAGAATACACCAGAATATACCATAATATACGATAATATACCATAATATGGCAAAATATACGAGCACAACCTAGAATATACCATAATATGAGAAAATATACTAGAATATACCATAATATACAATAATATGACAAAATATACTAGAATATACCATAATATACGAGAATATATCAGAATATACAAGGATATACATGAATATACCAAAATATATCAGAATATACTAGCATATACCAGAATATTCCAGAATATACCAGAATATACCAGAATATAAAAGAATATACCAGAAGATACCAGAATATGCCATAATATGCCATAATATACCAGAATATACCAGAATATACTAATATATACCTGAATATACACGAATATACTAGAATATACCATAATATACCAGAATATAAAAGAATATACCGGAATATACCAGAGTATAAAAGAATATACAAGAATATACCTGAATATGCCATAATATACCAGAATATACAATAATATACTAGAATATACCATAATATATCAGAATATACCAGAATACACCAGAATATACCATAATATACGATAATATACCATAATATGGCAAAATATACGAGCACACACTAGAATATACCATAATATGAGAAAATATACTAGAATATACCATAATATACAATAATATGACAAAATATACTAGCATATACCATAATATACGAGAATATACCAGAATATACAAGGATATACATGAATATACCAAAATATATCAGAATATACTAGCATATACCAGAATATTCCAGAATATACCAGAATATACCAGAATATAAAAGAATATACCAGAAGATACCAGAATATGCCATAATATACCAAAATATACCAGAATATACTAATATATACCAGAATATACAAGAATATACTAGAATATACCATAATATACCAGAATATAAAAGAATATACCAGAATATACCAGAATTTACTAATGTATACCAGAATATCCAAGAATATACTAGAATATACCATAATATACCACAATATACCAGAATATACCAGAATATAAGAGAATATACCAGAATATACCAGAATATGCCATAATATACCAGAATATACCAGAATATACTAATATATACCAGAATATACAAGAATATACTAGAATATACCAAAATATACCAGAATATAGAAGAATATACCAGAATATACCAGAATATACCAGAATATAAAAGAATATACCAGAATATGCCAGAATATGCCAGAATATGCCATAATATACCAGAATATACCAGAATATACTAATATATACCAGAATATACAAGAATATACTAGAATATACCATAATGTACCAGAATATACCAGAATACACCAGAATATACCATAATATACCATAATATACTATAATATACCATAATATGCCAAAATATACGAGCACACACTAGAATATACCATAATATACCATAATATGACAACATATACTAGAATATACCATAATATACCAGAATATAAAAGAATATACCAGAATATGCCAGAATATGCCAGAATATGCCATAATATACCAGAATATACCAGAATATACTAATATATACCAGAATATACAAGAATATACTAGAATATACCATAATATACCAGAATATAAAAGAATATACCAGAATATACCATAATATACTAGAATATAAAAGAATATACCATAATATACGAAAATATACCAGAATATACCAGAATATGCCATAAGATACCAGAATATACCAGAATATACTAATATATACCAGAATATACAAGAATATACTAGAATATACTAATATATACCAGAATATACAAGCATATACTCGAATATAACAAAATATATCAGAATATACTAGCATATACCAGAATATTCCAGGATATACCAGAATATACCAGAATATACCAGAATATAAAAGAATATTCCAGAATATACCAGAATATAAAAGAATATACCAGAATATACCAGAATATACCAGAATATACCAGAATATACTGATATATACCAGAATATACAAGAATATACTAGAATATACCATAATATACCAGAATATACCAGAATATACCAGAATATACCAGAATATAAGAGAATATACCAGAATATACCAGAATATGCCATAATATACCAGAATATACCAGAATATACCATAATATACACGAATATACTAGAATATACCATAATATACCAGAATATAAAAGAATATACCAGAATATACCATAATGTACTAGAATTTACCGAAACGTACCCGAATATAACATAATATACCAGAATATACAAGAATATAGCAGAATATACCAAAATATACCATAATATACAAGAATATACTAGAATATACCAGAATGTGACAAAATATACTAGAATATACTATAATATGCCAAAATATACGAGCACACACTAGAATATACCATAATATACCATAATATGACAAAATATCCTAGAATATACCATAATATACGAGAATATACCAGAATATACAAGGATATACTAGAATATACCAAAATATATCAGAATATACTAGCATATACCAGAATATTCCAGAATATACCAGAATATACCAGAATATACCAGAATATACCAGAATATAAGAGAATATACCAGAATATACCAGAATATGCCATAATATCCCAGAATATACCAGAATATACTAATATATACCAGAATATACAAGCATATATTCGAATATAACAAAATATATCAGAATATACAAGCATATACCAGAATATACCAGAATATACAAGAATATACTAGAATATACCATAATATACCAGAATATACCAGAATATACCAGAATATAAGAGAATATACCAGAATATACCAGAATATGCCATAATATACCAGAATATACCAGAATATAGCATAATATACACGAATATACTAGAATATACCATAATATACCAGAATATAAAAGAATATACCGGAATATACCAGAATATAAAAGAATATACAAGAATATACCTGAATATGCCATAATATACCAGAATATACAAGAATATACTAGAATATACCATAATATATCAGAATATACCAGAATACACCAGAATATACCATAATATACGATAATATACCATAATATGGCAAAATATACGAGCACAACCTAGAATATACCATAATATGAGAAAATATACTAGAATATACCATAATATACAATAATATGACAAAATATACTAGAATATACCATAATATACGAGAATATATCAGAATATACAAGGATATACATGAATATACCAAAATATATCAGAATATACTAGCATATACCAGAATATTCCAGAATATACCAGAATATACCAGAATATAAAAGAATATACCAGAAGATACCAGAATATGCCATAATATGCCATAATATACCAGAATATACCAGAATATACTAATATATACCTGAATATACACGAATATACTAGAATATACCATAATATACCAGAATATAAAAGAATATACCGGAATATACCAGAGTATAAAAGAATATACAAGAATATACCTGAATATGCCATAATATACCAGAATATACAATAATATACTAGAATATACCATAATATATCAGAATATACCAGAATACACCAGAATATACCATAGTATACGATAATATACCATAATATGGCAAAATATACGAGCACACACTAGAATATACCATAATATGAGAAAATATACTAGAACATACCATAATATACAATAATATGACAAAATATACTAGCATATACCATAATATACGAGAATATACCAGAATATACAAGGATATACATGAATATACCAAAATATATCAGAATATACTAGCATATACCAGAATATTCCAGAATATACCAGAATATACCAGAATATAAAAGAATATACCAGAAGATACCAGAATATGCCATAATATGCCATAATATACCAGAATATACCAGAATATACTAATATATACCTGAATATACACGAATATACTAGAATATACCATAATATACCAGAATATAAAAGAATATACCAGAATATACCAGAATATACCAGAATATAAAAGAATATACCAGAATATGCCAGAATATGCCAGAATATGCCATAATATACCAGAATATACCAGAATATACTAATATATACCAGAATATACAAGAATATACTAGAATATAACATAATATACCAGAATATAAAAGAATATACCAGAATATACCATAATATACTAGAATATAAAAGAATATACCATAATATACGAAAATATACCAGAATATACCAGAATATGCCATAAGATACCAGAATATACCAGAATATACTAATATATACCAGAATATACAAGAATATACTAGAATATACTAATATATACCAGAATATACAAGCATATACTCGAATATAACAAAATATATCAGAATATACTAGCATATACCAGAATATTCCAGAATATACCAGAATATACCAGAATATACCAGAACATAAAAGAATATACCAGAATATACCAGAATATAAAAGAATATACCAGAATATACCAGAATATACCAGAATATACTAATATATACCAGAATATACAAGAATATACTAGAATATACCATAATATACCAGAATATACCAGAATATACCAGAATATAAGAGAATATACCAGAATATACCAGAATATGCCATAATATACCAGAATATACCAGAATATACCATAATATACACGAATATACTAGAATGTACCATAATATACCGGAATATAAAAGAATATACCGGAATATACCAGAGTATAAAAGAATATACAAGAATATACCTGAATATGCCATAATGTACCAGAATATACAAGAATATACTAGAATATACCATAATATATCAGAATATACCAGAATACACCAGAATATACCATAATATACGATAATATACCATAATATGGCAAAATATACGAGCACACACTAGAATATACCATAATATGAGAAAATATACTAGAATATACCATAATATACAATAATATGACAAAATATACTAGCATATACCATAATATACGAGAATATACCAGAATATACAAGGATATACATGAATATACCAAAATATATCAGAATATACTAGCATATACCAGAATATTCCAGAATATACCAGAATATACCAGAATATAAAAGAATATACCAGAAGATACCAGAATATGCCATAATATACCAAAATATACCAGAATATACTAATATATACCAGAATATACAAGAATATACTAGAATATACCATAATATACCAGAATATAAAAGAATATACCAGAATATACCAGAATTTACTAATGTATACCAGAATATCCAAGAATATACTAGAATATACCATAATATACCACAATATACCAGAATATACCAGAATATAAGAGAATATACCAGAATATACCAGAATATGCCATAATATACCAGAATATACCAGAATATACTAATATATACCAGAATATACAAGAATATACTAGAATATACCAAAATATACCAGAATATAGAAGAATATACCAGAATATACCAGAATATACCAGAATATAAAAGAATATACCAGAATATGCCAGAATATGCCAGAATATGCCATAATATACCAGAATATACCAGAATATACTAATATATACCAGAATATACAAGAATATACTAGAATATACCATAATGTACCAGAATATACCAGAATACACCAGAATATACCATAATATACCATAATATACTATAATATACCATAATATGCCAAAATATACGAGCACACACTAGAATATACCATAATATACCATAATATGACAACATATACTAGAATATACCATAATATACCAGAATATAAAAGAATATACCAGAATATGCCAGAATATGCCAGAATATGCCATAATATACCAGAATATACCAGAATATACTAATATATACCAGAATATACAAGAATATACTAGAATATACCATAATATACCAGAATATAAAAGAATATACCAGAATATACCATAATATACTAGAATATAAAAGAATATACCATAATATACGAAAATATACCAGAATATACCAGAATATGCCATAAGATACCAGAATATACCAGAATATACTAATATATACCAGAATATACAAGAATATACTAGAATATACTAATATATACCAGAATATACAAGCATATACTCGAATATAACAAAATATATCAGAATATACTAGCATATACCAGAATATTCCAGGATATACCAGAATATACCAGAATATACCAGAATATAAAAGAATATTCCAGAATATACCAGAATATAAAAGAATATACCAGAATATACCAGAATATACCAGAATATACCAGAATATACTGATATATACCAGAATATACAAGAATATACAAGAATATACTAGAATATACCAGAATATACCAGAATATACCAGAATATACCAGAATATAAGAGAATATACCAGAGTATACCAGAATATGCCATAATATACCAGAATATACCAGAATATACCATAATATACACGAATATACTAGAATATACCATAATATACCAGAATATAAAAGAATATACCAGAATATACCATAATGTACTAGAATTTACCGAAACGTACCCGAATATAACATAATATACCAGAATATACAAGAATATAGCAGAATATACCAAAATATACCATAATATACAAGAATATACTAGAATATACCAGAATGTGACAAAATATACTAGAATATACTATAATATGCCAAAATATACGAGCACACACTAGAATATACCATAATATACCATAATATGACAAAATATACTAGAATATACCATAATATACGAGAATATACCAGAATATACAAGGATATACTAGAATATACCAAAATATATCAGAATATACTAGCATATACCAGAATATTCCAGAATATACCAGAATATACCAGAATATAACAGAATATAAGAGAATATACCAGAATATAAAACAATATACCAGAATATACTAGAATATACTAATATATACCAGAATATACAAGAATATACTAGAATATACCATAATATACCAGAATATACCAGAATATACCAGAATATAAGAGAATATACCAAAATATACCAGAATATGCCATAATATACCAGAATATACCAGAATATACTAATATATACCAGAATATACAAGCATATATTCGAATATAACAAAATATATCAGAATATACAAGCATATACCAGAATATTCCAGAATATACCAGAATATACCAGAATATACCAGAATATACCAGAATATAAAAGAATATACCAGAATATGACAAAATATACCAGAATATTCCAGGATATACCAGAATATGCCATAATATACCAAAATATACCAGAATATACTAATACATACCAGAATATACAAGAATATACTAGAATATACCATAATATACCAGAATATAAAAGAATATACCAGAATATACCATAATGTTATAAATTTTACCGCAACGTACCAGAAAATAACATAATATACCAGAATATACAAGAATATACCAGAATATACCAGAATATAAAAGAATATACCAGAATATACCAGAATATACCATAATATACAAGAATATACTAGAATATACCAGAATATGACAAAATATACTAGAATATACCATAATGTACCAGAATATACCAGAATACACCAGAATATACCATAATATACCATAATATACTATAATATACCATAATATGCCAAAATATACGAGCACACACTAGAATATACCATAATATACCATAATATGACAACATATACTAGAATATACCATAATCTACCAGAATATAAAAGAATATACCAGAATATACTATAATATACTAGAATTTACCGAAACGTACCAGAATATAACATAATATACCAGTATATACCATAATATACCAGAATATACCAGAATATACCATAATATACAAGAATATTAGAATATACCAGAATATGACAAAATATACTAGAATATACCATAATGTAAGAGAATATACCAGAATACACCAGAATTTACCATAATATACCATAATATACTATAATATACCATAATATGCCAAAATATACGAGCACACACTAGAATATGCCATAATATACCAGAATATACCAGAATATACTAATATATACCAGAATATACAAGAATATACAAGAATATACCAGAATATGCCATAGTATACCAGAATATACCAGAATATACTAATATACAAGAATATACCAGAATATGACAAAATATACTAGAATATACCATAATATACCAGAATATACCAGAATATACCATAATATACACGAATATACTAGAATATACCATAATATACCAGAATATAAAAGAATATACCAGAATATACCATAATGTACTAGAATTTACCGAAACGTACCCGAATATAACATAATATACCAGAATATACAAGAATATACCAGAATATACCAAAATATACCATAATATACAAGAATATACTAGAATATACTAATATATACCAGAATATACAAGAATATACTAGAATATACCATAATATACCAGAATATACCAGAATATACCAGAATATAAGAGAATATACCAGAATATACCAGAATATGCCATAATATACCAGAATATACCAGAATATACCATAATATACACGAATATACTAGAATATACCATAATATACCAGAATATAAAAGAATATACCAGAATATACCATAATGTACTAGAATTTACCGAAACGTACCCGAATATAACATAATATACCAGAATATACAAGAATATAGCAGAATATACCAAAATATACCATAATATACAAGAATATACTAGAATATACCAGAATGTGACAAAATATACTAGTGTAGTGGCTAGCGGGGCGCCGGAAGAGAAATCTTCAGCGCACCAGCACCAAGAAAGATTTATGGTTTGCACAGCATAAGACGCTATTTGTGAGAAAACGTCTTTAACGTTTTTGGCCACTTAGCGGACAGATGTGTCCTTGTAGTTCCTAGCGACGAACTCAATAGCGCAAGTGGACGCCATAAATTTTGGGTAGTCTAAGGGTCTCCAGCCTAGAGTGTCCCAGCGACGCGTGCCTGGTTTCTATCACCCGGGAAAGCTGGGCCCATTGACGTAAGCCAGCAGTCACGTACCGCACTTAGCACGGGCCCGGAAGACACCCCGCTGCATCACCAAAATTAGATTTTTAACAGAACGACACGCTCACCCTTCTCACGCACGAGAGGCGTGGAACGTGGGCGTGTTATGCAAAATGCACGGATTGGTGGAAGTTCCCCGCAAGGACTTCCACCAATCAGCCGACAAGCATTTTTGATGATATAAGGCAGAGACTACCGACGCGAAAGGAAGTCACGAAGTCGAGACTCAGCCGCGTATCCGCCGAGTGACTTAGAGTCTAGTCCGGTCGTTGCTAAGTTGCAATACAGTTCAACCGCGAATCTAAGCGAATCGCCGGTTTTAGTTGAACCACCCCGGACGCTCTCGCGACATCACTCTTTATTGTAAATAAACGACTCAGTCACGTACACCTGATTTGAACACTTGTCCTAAGGCACCCGCCTTATATAACCCTGTTCCTTCATTGGTGACCCCGACGTGATCAGGGTGACTGAGTCGAATCACGCGCATATTTTTTTTCTCTCTCGAAGTGCGTGTAGTGCAGTGTTATTGAAATGGAGACAACGACACCAGAAGTCAGCAAGGTCGCCATCAAGATCCCACCCTTCTGGCCTGAGCAACCCGAGCTGTGGTTCCGCCAAATCGAAGCACAGTTCGCCCTAAACGGGGTTACAGCTGACACGACAAAATTTTATTATATACTGTCGCAGCTCGAACCCAAATACGCGTTGGAGGTGCAGGATATATTTATAAACCCACCGGAGGCCAACAAATACGGGACACTAAGGTCCGAACTACTAAAGAGGCTGTCGGCGACCCAAGGGAAAAGGATTCGACAGCTGCTGGAGCAGGAGGAAATAGGCGACCGAACCCCGTCGCAATTCTTACGCCATATGCGGAACCTCGCAGGTACCACAGTCAGCGACGAGTTCCTGCGGACCCTGTGGTCAGGTAGACTACCCAACGTGACCAGAGCGATCGTCTCGGCTCAGTCAGACCTGCCATTAAACAAGCTGGCCGAGATAGCCGACCACATCCACGCGGAGGTGCAGCCAACCCAGGTAGCCAGCACGTCGGCCCCAACGCAGTCCGACCGCCTGGCAGAACTCCTGATCGACCGATTGGAGAGACTGGAGCTTCGAGTCGCCGAAACATCCCGACCTTGCAGTCACAAGGGAAGCAGGACGCCCAGACGGAGTCGGTCTTCGTCCAGGTCATCGGGTAAGACGGAGAACGTCTGCTGGTACCACCAGAGGTTTGGGAAGGAGTCCACCAAATGCCGCCAGCCGTGTTCGTATGCGGGAAACGAGTCCCTCCGACACTGACCGCGGCAGCCAGTGACGGAACATCCACCTGCCGCCTCTTCGTCACGGACAAAGTGACGAAGACCGAATACCTCGTCGACACTGGCTCGGACCTTTGCGTGTATCCACGCACACTCGTCAAAGGCCGAGTCAGCAAGACGTCATACGAGATGGTTGCGGCAAACGGATCGACGATCGGCACCTACGGCATCCGCGTGATGGACCTCAACCTGGGACTACGGAGGGCCTTCCAGTGGAGGTTCATCATCGCCGACGTGGGAAAACCCATCATTGGCGCCGACTTCCTCACGCGCTACGGACTACTGGTGGACCTCAGGCGACGACGCCTGATCGACCAGACGACATCGCGGACGACAACGGGACGCACCGTCGTGGGTTTCACGGACTCCATCCGGACCATCGCGGGGAACTCACGCTACCACCAGCTGCTAGCCCAGTTTCCCGACGTGACCCGACCCACAGCGACTCCTAGGCAAGTCAAACACGATGTTGTACATCATATTGTAACGACTCCCGGCACCCCCGCGTATTGTAAGACCCGCCGATTGTCCACCGATATGTACAAGGTCGCTCGCGCAGAGTTCGAGGAACTGTTATCTCGGGGTCACATCCGTCCTTCTAAAAGCCAGTGGGCTTCTGCCCTACACATGGTGCAGAAGAAGGACAACGGATGGCGGCCCTGCGGCGATTACAGGACCTTAAACGCTCGCACGATCCCCGACCGGTATCCCATACCACATATCGAGGACTTCGCGCGAACATTAGCAGGGAAGACAGTGTTTACTACGTTAGACCTGGTCCGCGCGTACCACCAGATACCGGTAAACCCTCGCGATATTCCGAAGACCGCGGTAACGACGCCGTTCGGGTTGTACGAGTACACCGTCATGCCGTTCGGTTTGCGCAACGCGGCGCAGACGTTTCAACGCTTCATCGACACCGTCTTACGCGGTTTCGATTTTTGCTATGCGTATCTAGACGATATTCTAGTAGCGTCAGTCGATGAAGACGAGCATATGGAACATCTGCGTCAACTCCTCGAGCGGCTTAACGAGTACGGTGTCATCGTCAACCCGAGCAAATGCGTATTCGCCGCTACCGAAGTCAAGTTTCTCGGGTATATTGTGAACGGCAACGGCACGAGGCCTCTACCTGAAAAAGTAAAGGCCATAAACGAATTTCCGAAACCAGAGACCGCGAAACAGCTCCGTAGGTTCCTCGGTATGTTAAACTTTTATAGACGGTTCATACCTAACGCCGCGGCTGTACAAACACCGCTTCACCACCTGCTCAGCGGTCGGACGGCGAAAGGCAACGCCCCGATCCAATGGTCAGGTGAAGCGGAAACAGCGTTTCAAGCATCCAAAGATGCACTTGCCAACGCTACGCTACTAACGCATCCATCGAGTCGTTCGCATCTCGCGATTATGGTGGATGCGTCGGATTTCGCGATCGGAGCAACGCTGCAACAGCGACAAGGAAATTCGTGGAGGCCACTAGCCTTCCACACGAAATCCATGTCGCCCGCACAGCGTAACTACAGCGCATACGATCGCGAACTTCTAGCGATATATACAGCGGTTAAGAAATTCCGACATATGGTCGAAGGTCGTTCGTTCACGATATACACCGATCATAAACCTCTGACTTTCGCGTTCAACCAGAGATCCGACAAATGTTCCCCTCGACAGTTTCGGTATCTGGATTACGTAGGCCAGTTCACCACTGACATTCGGCACATCAGCGGCAAAGATAATGAGGTGGCGGACGCACTATCGCGAATCGAATCCATCGCGTCGACTATAGACTACGCGGAATTAGCTCGTTCGCAAGAAAACGACGAAGAAGTCGACAAGTTCTTAACCGCGTCCGACACCTCATTAACGCTCAAGCGCGTCAAATTAATCGACAGCGACGTCGAAGTCTATTGCGACGTGTCAACGAATGTCGCGCGCCCATTCGTAACAGCACCGTTTCGCCGACACGCGTTCTCAGCTGTCCATAACTGCGCCCATCCAGGTATCAAGGCCACCGCGAAACTCTGCAAACAGAGATTTGTTTGGCCGTCGATAGAACGCGACTGTCGCGCTTGGGCTCGCAGTTGTACCGAATGTCAGCGCGCTAAAACGAGTAGACATGTCTTCAGCCCGATATCGGAATTCAAAGCGCCGTCCGCCAGATTCGAGCACATCCATCTCGATTTGGTGGGCCCGCTACCGATATCAGACGGCAAAAGATACTGCCTCACATGCGTCGATCGCTTCACGCGTTGGCCCGAAGCCTTTCCGATCGCCAATATCGAGGCAGAAACGGTAGCGAAAGAGTTTGTCGCCGGATGGGTGGCTAGATTCGGTACCCCCATCCGGATCACAACGGACCAGGGTAGGCAGTTCGAATCGCAGTTGTTCAAACACCTGAGCAATTTGTTAGGCGCGAAGCATATTCGAACTGCAGCCTATCATCCGGCGGCAAACGGCATGGTCGAGCGCTTCCATAGACAGCTCAAAGCTGCCATAAAGTGCCACGGCACGCAACGTTGGACCGATGCGTTGCCCGTAGTACTTTTAGGTATTAGGGCAGCGTATCGGGACGACCTGCTGGCATCAACGGCAGAGCTCGTCTATGGCGAGAGCGTTCGGCTACCTGCCGAATTTTTTACCAACACGGCGAGCAACGAGACCCCGCGAGCATGGTGAGGCAGTTACGCGAACACTTCCGCGACGTTCGGCCGGTGCCGGGATCGCGTCATGGTGGCAACAAAGTGTTTGTCTACAAAGACCTAGCGACCGCCTCCCACGTGTACCTTCGTACCGACGCAACGCGGACCCCATTACAAAACGCGTACGAAGGACCTTTCCCAGTTATTTCGCGTAACGGGAAGAATTTCAAGATTCGAGTGCCCGGAAAAGACACAACGGTAACCATTGACCGCCTTAAACCCGCGTACACGGTAAACGGTGACGAGACCGTACGATACAAAGACTCGCAACCGACGACCGAGCCGACCCCCGCGCAGGTACCTGTCCACACGCGCTCAGGTAGACGCGTTAGATTTCCTGACTACCTGCAGGTCGGAACGTGAGACAACCTTGCCACGTTGTATATATATTGTACATTTTGTAAATAGCCAGCTACAATAAGAATAGGTATAGATTACCCGGTAATTAGGATTAAGTTAGGATAGCGTTAGCACTGGTAAGGGGGTGATGTAGCGGCTAGCGGGGCGCCGGAAGAGAAATCTTCAGCGCACCAGCACCAAGAAAGATTTATGGTTTGCACAGCATAAGACGCTATTTGTGAGAAAACGTCTTTAACGTTTTTGGCCACTTAGCGGACAGATGTGTCCTTGTAGTTCCTAGCGACGAACTCAATAGCGCAAGTGGACGCCATAAATTTTGGGTAGTCTAAGGGTCTCCAGCCTAGAGTGTCCCAGCGACGCGTGCCTGGTTTCTATCACCCAGGAAAGCTGGGTCCGTTGACGTAAGCCAGCAGTCACGTACCGCACTTAGCACGGGGCCCGGAAGACACCCCGCTGCATCACCAAAATTAGATTTTTAACAGCACGACACGCTCACCCTTCTCACGCACGAGAGGCGTGGAACGTGGGCGTGTTATGCAAAATGCACGGATTGGTGGAAGTTCCTCGCAAGGACTTCCACCAATCAGCCGACAAGCATTTTCGAGAATATAAGGCAGAGACTACCGTCACGAAAGAGTCACAGCCGATTCTCCGCCGAGTTACTTAGAGTCGTGTCGCAGTCCGGTCGCTGTAAAAACCGCAGCCCAAGTTCAATCGCGAGTCAAGTGAATCGTGAGTTTAATTGAACCACCTCGGACGCTCTCGCGACATCATTCAATTGGTAAATAAACGACTCAGTCACGTACGCCTGATTTTGAGCGTTTATTGTAAGGCACCCGCCTTACATAATCCTGTTCCTTCACTGTCCTCTATTCTATCCTATCCTCAATCCTATCCTATATTCTATCCTATCCTATCCTCTATTATATCCTATCCTCTATCCTATCCAATCCTCTATCCTATCCTCTATCCAACCCTATCCTCTATCCTATCCTATCCTCCATCCTATCCTTTCCTCTATAATATCGTATCTTCTATCGTATCCTATCCTCTATCCTATCCTGTCCTCTATTCTATCCTATCCTCAATCCTATCCTATCCTGTATCCTATCCTATCCTGTATCCTATCCTATCCTCTATTATATCCCATCCTCAATCCTATCCTTTCCTCTATCCTATTATCTATCCTATCCTATCCTCTTACTTATCCTATCCTCTATGCTATCCTATCCTCAATCCTATCCTATCCTATATCCTGTCCTTTCCTCAATCCAATCCTATATGCTATCCTATCCTATCCTCTATCGTATCCTATCCTCTATCCTATCCAATCCTCTATCCTATCCTCTATCCTATCCTATCCTCTATCCTATCCTCTATCCAATCCTATCCTCTATCCTATCCTATCCTCCATCCTATCCTTTCCTCTATAATATCGTATCTTCTATCGTATCCTATCCTCTATCCTATCCTGTCCTCTATTCTATCCTATCCTCAATCCTATCCTATCCTCTATCCTATCCTATCCTCTATTATATCCCATCCTCAATCCTATTCTTTCCTCTATCCTATCCTCTATCCTATCCTATCCTCTTACTTATCCTATCCTCTATGCTATCCTATCCTCAATCCTATCCTATCCTATATCCTATCCTTTCGTCAATCCAATCCTATATTCTATCCTATCGTATCCTCGATCGTATCCTATCCTCCATCCTATCCTTTCCTCTATAATATCGTATCTTCTATCGTATCCGATCCTCTTACTTATCCTATCCTCTATGCTATCCTATCCTCAATCCTATCCTATCCTATATCCTATCCTTTCGTCAATCCAATCCTATATTCTATCCTATCGTATCCTCGATCGTATCCTATCCTCCATCCTATCCTTTCCTCTATAATATCGTATCTTCTATCGTATCCTATCCTCTATCCTATCCTGTCCTCTATTCTATCCTATCCTCAATCCTATCCTATATTCTATCCTATCCTATCCTCTATTATATCCTATCCTCTATCCTATCCAATCCTCTATCCTATCCTCTATCCTATCCTGTCCTCTATTCTATCCTATCCTCAATCCTATCCTATCCTCTATCCTATCCTATCCTCTATTATATCCCATCCTCAATCCTATCCTTTCCTCTATCCTATCCTCTACCCTATCCTATCCTCTTACTTATCCTATCCTCTATGCTATCCTATCCTCAATCCTATCCTATCCTATATCCTATCCTTTCCTCAATCCAATCCTATATTCTATCCTATCCTATCCTTTATCGTATCCTATCGTCTATCCTATCCAATCCTCTATCCTATCCTCTATCCTATCCTATCCTCTATCCTATCCTATCCTTTCCTCTATAATATCGTATCTTCTATCGTATCCTATCCTCTATCCTATCCTGTCCTCTATTCTATCCTATCCTCTATCCTATCCTATCCTCTATTATATCCCATCCTCAATCCTATCCTTTCCTCTATTCTATCCTCTATCCTATCCTATCCTCTTACTTATCCTATCCTCTATGCTATCCTATCCTCAAACCTATCATATCCTATATCCTATCCTTTCCTCAATCCAATCCTATATTCTATCCTATCGTATCCTCTATCGTATCCTATCCTCCATCCTATCCTTTCCTCTATAATATCGTATCTTCTATCGTATCCTATCCTCTTCCCTATCCTGTCCTCTATCCTATCCTATCCTCTATCCTATCTTATCCACTATCCTATCCTGTCCTCTATTCTATCCTATCCTCTATCTTATCCTATCCACTATCCTCACTTATCCTCTATCCTTTCCTATCCTCTATCATATCTATCCTCTATCGTATCCTATCTTCTATCCTATCCAATCCTCTATCCTATCCTCAATCCAATCCTATCCTCCATCCTATCCTATCCTCTATCATATCCTATCCTCTATCGTACTCGATCTTCTATCATATCCAATCCTCTATCCTATCCTCAATCTTGTCCTATCGTCTATCCTATCCTATCCTCATTCCTATCCTATCCTCAATCCTATCCTATAATCTATCCTATAGTATCCTCAATCCTATCCTATCCTCTATCCTATCCTATCCTCTATCCAATCCTATCCTCAATCCTATCCTATACTCATTCCTATTCTATAATATATCCTATAGTATCCTCTATCCTATCCTTTCCTCTATCCTATCCTATCCGCAATCCTATCCTATCCTCATTCCTATCCCATCCTCTATCCTATCCTCTCCTTTATCCTATCATATCCTCAATACTATCCTATCCTCTATCATATCCTATAATCTATCCTATCCTATCCTCTATCCTATCCTATCCTCTATCCTATCTTATCCTCAATACTATCCTATCCTCTATCCTATCCTCTCCTCTATCCTATCCTATCCTCTATCCTATCCTATATTCTATCCTATCCTATCCTCAATCCTATCCTATCCTATCCTCCATCCTATCCTATCGCCAATCCTATCCAATTCCCTATCATACCCTCAATCCTATCCTATCCTCATTCCTATCCTATCCTCTGTCCTATCCTATCCTCTATCCTATAGTATCCTCTATCCTATCCTGTCCTCTATCCTATACTATCCTCTATCCTATCCTAACCTCTTATCGTAACCTATCCTCTATCCTATCCTCTATCCTATTCTATTCTCTATCCTATCTTTTCCTCTATCCTATCCTATCCTCAATCCTATCCTATCCTATCCTCCATCCTATCCTATCGTCCATCCTATCCAATCCCCTATCCTACCCTCAATCCTATCCTATCCTCATTCCTATCCTATCCTCACTCCTATCCTATCCTCTATCCTATAGTATCCTCAATCCTATCCTATCCTCTATCCTATATTATCCTTTATCCTATACTATCCTCTATCCTATCCTATCCTCTATCCTATCCTGTCCTCTATTCTATCCTATCCTCAATCCTATCCTATATTCTATCCTATCCTATCCTCTATTATATCCTATCCTCTATCCTATCCAATCCTCTATCCTATCCTCTATCCAACCCTATCCTCTATCCTATCCTATCCTCCATCCTATCCTTTCCTCTATAATATCGTATCTTCTATCGTATCCTATCCTCAATCCTATCCTATCCTATATCCTATCCTTTCCTCAATCCAATCCTATATTCTATCCTATCCTATCCTCTATCGTATCCTATCCTCTATCCTATCCAATCCTCTATCCTATCCTCTATCCTATCCTGTCCTCCATCCTATCCTTTCCTCTATAATATCGTATCTTCTATCGTATCCTATCCTCTATCCTATCCTGTCCTCTATTCTATCCTATCCTCAATCCTATCCTATCCTCTATGCTATCCTATCCTCAATCCTATCCTATCCTATATCCTATCCTTTCCTCAATCCAATCCTATATTCTATCCTATCCTATCCTCTATCCTATCCTATATTCTATCCTATCCTATCCTCAATCCTATCCTATCCTATCCTCCATCCTATCCTATAGTCCATCCTATCCAATTCCCTATCATACCCTCAATCCTATCCTATCCTCATTCCTATCCTATCCTCTGTCCTATCCTATCCTCTATCCTATAGTATCCTCTATCCTATCCTGTCCTCTATTCTATACTATCCTCTATCCTATCCTATCCTCTTATCGTAACCTATCCTCTATCCTATTCTATTCTCTATCCTATCTTTTCCTCTCTCCTATCCTATCCTCAATCCTATCCTATCCTATCCTCCATCCTATCCTATCGTCCATCCTATCCAATCCCCTATCCCACCCTCAATCCTATCCTATCCTCATTCCTATCCTATCCTCACACCTATCCTATCCTCTATCCTATAGTATCCTCTATCCTATCCTATCCTCAATCCTATCTTATCCTCAATCCTATCCTATCCTCTATCCTATCCTATCCTCTATCCTATCCTATCCTCTATCCAATCCTATCCTCAATCCTATCCTATCCTCTATCCTATATTATCCTTTATCCTATACTATCCTCTATCCTATCCTATCCTCTATCCTATCCTGTCCTCTATTCTATCCTATCCTCAATCCTATCCTATATTCTATCCTATCCTATCCTCTATTATATCCTATCCTCTATCCTATCCAATCCTCTATCCTATCCTCTATCCAACCCTATCCTCTATCCTATCCTATCCTCCGTCCTATCCTTTCCTCTATAATATCGTATCTTCTATCGTATCCTATCCTCTATCCTATCCTGTCCTCTATTCTATCCTATCCTCAATCCTATCCTATCCTCTATCCTATCCTATCCTCTATTATATCCCATCCTCAATCCTATCCATTCCTCTATCCTATCCTCTATCCTATCCTATCCTCTTACTTATCCTATCCTCTATGCTATCCTATCCTCAATCCTATCCTATCCTATATCCTATCCTATATTCTATCCTATCCTATCCTCTATTATATCCTATCCTCTATCCTATCCAATCCTCTATCCTATCCTCTATCCTATCCTATCCTCTATCCTATCCTATCCTCCATCGTATCCTTTCCTCTATAATATCGTATCTACTATCGTATCCTATCCTCTATCCTATCCTGTCCTCTATTCTATCCTATCCTCTACCCTATCCTATCCTCTTACTTATCCTATCCTCTATGCTATCCTATCCTCAATCCTATCCTATCCTATATCCTATCCTTTCCTCAATCCAATCCTATATTCTATCCTATCCTATCCTCTATCGTATCCTATCCTCTATCCTATCCAATCCTCTATCCTATCCTCTATCCTATCCTATCCTCCATCCTATCCTTTCCTCTATAATATCGTATCTTCTATCGTATCCTATCCTCTATCCTATCCTGTCCTCTATTCTATCCTATCCTCAATCCTATCCTATCCTCTATGCTATCCTATCCTCAATCCTATCCTATCCTATATCCTATCCTTTCCTCAATCCAATCCTATATTCTATCCTATCGTATCCTCTATCGTATCCTATCCTCCATCCTATCCTTTCCTCTATAATATCGTATCTTCTATCGTATCCTATCCTCTATCCTATCCTGTCCTCTATCCTATCCTATCCTCTATCCTATCTTATCCTCTATCCTATCCTGTCCTCCATCCTATCCTATCCTCTATCATATCCTATCCTCTATCGTATTCGATCTTCTATCATATCCAATCCTCTATCCAATCCTCAATCTTGTCCTATCCTCTATCCTATCCTATCCTCATTCCTATCCTATCCTCAATCCTATCCTATAATCTATCCTATAGTATCCTCAATCCTATCCTATCCTCTATCCTATCCTATCCTCTATCCAATCCTATCCTCAATCCTATCCTATACTCATTCCTATCCTATAATCTATCCTATAGTATCCTCTATACTATCCTTTCCTCTATCCTATCCTATCCTCTATCCAATCCTATCCTCAATCCTATCCTATACTCATTTCTATCCTATAATCTATCCTATAGTATCCTCTATCCTATCCTTTCCTCTATCCTATCCTATCCGCAATCCTATCCTATCCTCAATCCTATCCTATCCTCTATCCTATCCTTTCCTCTATCCTATCCTATCCACAATCCTATCCTATCCTCAATCCTATCCTATCCTCTATCCTATCCTCTCCTCTATCCTATCCTATCCTCAATACTATCCTATCCTCTATCATATCCTATAATCTATCCTATCCTATCCTCTATCCTATCCTATCCTCTATCCTATCTTATTCTCTATCCTATCATATTCTCTATCCTATTCTATCCTCTATCCTATCTATCCTCAATCCAATCCTATCCTCTATCCTATCCTATCCTCTATCGTATCCTATCCTCTATTCTATCCAATCCTCTATCGTATCCTCCATCCTATCCTATCATCAATCCTATCCTATCCTCATTCCTATCCTATCCTCAATCCTATCCTATAATCTATCCTATAGTATCCTCTATCCTATCCTATCCTCTATCCAATCCTATCCTCAATCCTATCCTATCCTCATTCGTATCCTATCCTCAACCCTATCCTATAATCTATCCTATAGTATCCTCTATCCTATCCTTTCCTCTATCCTATCCTATCCGCAATCCTATCCTATCCTCAATCCTATCCTATCCTCTATCCTATCCTCTCCTCTATCATATCCTATCCTCTATCCCATCCTATCGTCTATCCTATCCTATCCTCTATCCTATCTTGTCCTTTATCCTATCCTCTATCCTATACTATTCTCTATCCTATCCTTTCCTCTATAATATCGAATCTTCTATCGTATCCTATCCACTATCCTATCCTATCCTCTATCCAATCCTATCCCCAATCCTATCCTATCCTCATTCCTGTCCTATCCTCAATCCTATCCAATAATCTATCCTATAGTATCCTCCATGCTATCCTATCCTCTATCCTATCCTATCCTATCCTCTATCCAATCCTATCCTCAATCCTATCCTATCCTCATTCGTATCCTATCCTCAACCCTATCCTATAATCTATCCTATAGTATCCTCTATCCTATCCTTTCCTCTATCCTATCCTATCCGCAATCCTATCCTATCCTCAATCCTATCCTATCCTCAATCCTATCCTATAATCTATCCTATAGTATCCTCTATCCTATCCTATCCTCTATCCAATCCTATCCTCTATCCAATCCTATCCTCAATCCTATCCTATCCTCATTCCTATCCTATCCACAATCCTATCCTATAATCTATCCTATAGTATCCTCTATCCTATCCTATCCTCTATCCAATCCTATCCTCAATCCTATCCTATCCTCATTCGTATCCTATCCTCAACCCTATCCTATAATCTATCCTATAGTATCCTCTATCCTATCCTTTCCTCTATCCTATCCTATCCACAATCCTATCCTATCCTCAATCCTATCCTATCCTCTATCCTATCCTCTCCTCTATCCTATCCTATCCTCAATACTATCCTATCCTCTATCATATCCTATAATCTATCCTATCCTATCCTCTATCCTATCCTATCCTCTATCCTATCTTATTCTCTATCCTATCATATTCTCTATCCTATTCTATCCTCTATCCTATCTATCCTCAATCCAATCCTATCCTCTATCCTATCCTATCCTCTATCGTATCCTATCCTCTATTCTATCCAATCCTCTATCGTATCCTCCATCCTATCCTATCATCAATCCTATCCTATCCTCATTCCTATCCTATCCTCAATCCTATCCTATAATCTATCCTATAGTATCCTCTATCCTATCCTATCCTCTATCCAATCCTATCCTCAATCCTATCCTATCCTCATTCGTATCCTATCCTCAACCCTATCCTATAATCTATCCTATAGTATCCTCTATCCTATCCTTTCCTCTATCCTATCCTATCCGCAATCCTATCCTATCCTCAATCCTATCCTATCCTCTATCCTATCCTCGCCTCTATCATATCCTATCCTCTATCCCATCCTATCGTCTATCCTATCCTATCCTCTATCCTATCTTGTCCTTTATCCTATCCTCTATCCTATACTATTCTCTATCCTATCCTTTCCTCTATAATATCGAATCTTCTATCGTATCCTATCCACTATCCTATCCTATCCTCTATCCAATCCTATCCCCAATCCTATCCTATCCTCATTCCTGTCCTATCCTCATTCCTGTCCTATCCTCAATCATATCCAATAATCTATCCTATAGTATCCTCCATGCTATCCTATCCTCTATCCTATCCTATCCGCAATCGTATCCTATCCTCAATCCTATCCTATCCTCTATCCTATCCTCTCCTCTATCCTATCCTATCCTCTTTCCTGTCCTATCGTCTATCCTATCCTATCCTCTATCCTATCTTGTCCTTTATCCTATCCAATCCTCTATCGTATCCTCTATCCTATCCTATCCTCAATCCTATCCTATCCTCATTCCTATCCTATCCTCAATCCTATCCTATACTCATTCCTATCCTATAATCTATCCTATAGTATCCTCAATCCTATCCTTTCCTCTATCCTATCCTATCCTCTATCCAATCCTATCCTCAATCCTATCCTATACTCATTCCTATCCTATAATCTATCCTATAGTATCCTCTATCCTATCCTTTCCTCTATCCTATCCTATCCGCAATCCTATCCTATCCTCAATCCTATCCTATCCTCTATCCTATCCTTTCCTCTATCCTATCCTATCCACAATCCTATCCTATCCTCAATCCTATCCTATCCTCTATCCTATCCTCTCCTCTATCCTATCCTATCCTCAATACTATCCTATCCTCTATCATATCCTATAATCTATCCTATCCTATCCTCTATCCTATCCTATCCTCTATCCTATCTTATTCTCTATCCTATCATATTCTCTATCCTATCGTATCCTCTATCCTATCCTATCCTATCCTCTATCCAATCCTATCCTCAATCCTATCCTATCCTCATTCCTATCCTATCCACAATCCTATCCTATAATCTATCCTATAGTATCCTCTATCCTATCCTTTCCTCTATCCTATCCTATCCGCAATCCTATCCTATCCTCAATCCTATCCTATCCTCTATCCTATCCTTTCCTCTATCCTATCCTAACCACAATCCTATCCTATCCTCAATCCTATCCTATCCTCTATCCTATCCTCTCCACTATCCTATCCTATCCTCTATCCTATCCTATCCTCAATCCTATCCTATCCTCTATCCTATTCTATCCTTTTATCGTATCCTATCCTCTATCCTATCCTCCATCCTATTCTATCATCTATCATATCCTATCCTCTTTCCTATCGTATCCTCTATCCTATCCTATCCTCTATCCTATTCTATCCTCTATCCTATCTATCCTCAATCCAATCCTATCCTCTATCCTATCCTATCCTCTATCGTATCCTATCCTCTATTCTATCCAATCCTCTATCGTATCCTCCATCCTATCCTATCCTCAATCCTATCCTATCCTCATTCCTATCCTATCCTCAATCCTATCCTATAATCTATCCTATAGTATCCTCTATCCTATCCTATCCTCTATCATATCCTATCCTCAATCCTATCCTATCCTCTATCCTATCCTCTCCACTATCCTATCCTATCCTCTATCCTATCCTATCCTCTATCGTATCCTCTATCGTATCCTATCCTCTATCGTATCCTCTATCCTATCCTATCCTCAATCCTATCCTATCCTCATTCCTATCCTATCCTCAATCCTATCCTATAATCTATCCTATAGTATCCTCAATCCTATCCTATCCTCTATCCTATCCTATCCTCTATCCAATCCTATCCTCAATCCTATCCTATACTCATTCCTATCCTATAATCTATCCTATAGTATCCTCTATCCTATCCTTTCCTCTATCCTATCCTATCCTCTATCCAATCCTATCCTCAATCCTATCCTATACTCATTCATATCCTATAATCTATCCTATAGTATCCTCTATCCTATCCTCTCCTCTATCCTATCTATCCTCAATCCAATCCTATCCTATCCTCTATCCTATCCTCTATCCTATCCTATCCTCTATCCTATCCTATACTCTATCCTATCCTATCCTCTATCCTATCCTATCCTCTATCCTATTCTATAATCTATCCTATCCTATCCTCAATCCTATCCTATAATCTATCCTATAGTATCCTCAATCCTATCCTATCCTCTATCCTATCCTATCCTCTATCCAATCCTATCCTCAATCCTATCCTTTACTCATTCCTATCCTATAATCTATCCTATCCTATCCTCTATCCTATCCTATCCTCTATCCTATCTTATTCTCTATCCTATCATATTCTCTATCCTATCCTATCCTCTATCGTATGCTCTATCCTATCCTATCCTCTATCCTATCCAATCCCATATCCTATCCTCTATCCTATCCTATCCTCTACCCTATAATACCTAGTATCCTATCCAATCCTCTATCGTATCCTAATCTCTATCCTATCCTATCCTCAATCCTATCGTATACTCATTCCTATCCTATAATCTATCCTATAGTATCCTCTATCCTATCCTTTCCTCTATCCTATCCTATCCGCAATCCTATCCTATCCTCAATCCTATCCTATCCTCTATCCTATCCTTTCCTCTATCCTATCCTATCCACAATCCTATCCTATCCTCAATCCAATCCTATCCTCTATCCTATCCTCTCCTCTATCCTAACCTATCCTCAATACTATCGTATCCTCTATCATATCCTATAATCTATCCTATCCTATCCTCTATCCTATCCTATCCTCTATCCTATCTTATTCTCTATCCTATCATATTCTCTATCCTATCCTATCGTCTATCGTATGCTCTATCCTATCCTATCCTCTATCCTATCCAATCCCATATCCTATCCTCTATCCTCTACCCTATAATACCTTGTATCCTATCCAATCCTCTATCGTATCCTAATCTCTATCCTATCCTATCCTCTATCCTATCCAATCCCATATCCTATCCTCTATCCTCTACCCTATAATACCTTGTATCCTATCCAATCCTCTATCGTATCCTAATCTCTTTCCTATCCTATCCTCAATCCAATCCTATACTCTATCCTGTCCTATCCTCAATCCTATTCTATCCTCTACCATATCCTATCCTCTATCCTATCGTATCCTCTATCCTTTCTTATCCTCTATCCTACCTTATCCTCTATCCTATCCTGTCCTCTATCCTATCCTATCCTCTATCCTATCTTATCCTCTATCCTATCCTGGCCGCTATTCTATCCTATCCTCTATCTTATCCTATCCACTATCCTAACTTATCCTCTATCCTTTCCTATCCTCTATCCTATCCTCTCCTCTATCCTATCTATCCTCAATCCAATCCTATCCTCTATCCTATCCTATCCTCTATCGTATCCTATCCTCTATCCTATCCAATCATCTATCGTATCCTCTATCCTATCCTATCCTCAATCCAATCCTATACTCTATCCTATCCTATTCTCTATCCTATCCTATCCTATCCTCTATCCTATCCTCTATCCTATCCTATCCTCTATCCTATCCTATACTCTATCCTATCCTATCCTCTATCCTATCCTATCCTCTATCCTATTCTATAATCTATCCTATTATATCCTCAATCCTATCCTATAATCTATCCTATAGTATCCTCAATCCTATCCTATCCTCTATCCTATCCTATCCTCTATCCAATCCTATCCTCAATCCTATCCTTTACTCATTCCTATCCTATAATCTATCCTATCCTATCCTCTATCCTATCCTATCCTCTATCCTATCTTATTCTCTATCCTATCATATTCTCTATCCTATCCTATCCTCTATCGTATGCTCTATCCTATCCTATCCTCTATCCTATCCAATCCCATATCCTATCCTCTATCCTATCCTATCCTCTACCCTATAATACCTTGTATCCTATCCAATCCTCTATCGTATCCTAATCTCTATCCTATCCTATCCTCAATCCTATCCTATACTCATTCCTATCCTATAATCTATCCTATAGTATCCTCTATCCTATCCTTTCCTCTATCCTATCCTATCCGCAATCCAATCCTATCCTCTATCCTATCCTATCCTCTATCGTATCCTATCCTCTATCCTATCCAATCATCTATCGTATCCACTATCCTATCCTATCCTCTATCCTATCCTATTCTCTATCCTATCCTATCCTATCCTCTATCCTATCCTCTATCCTATCCTATCCGCTATCCTATCCTATACTCTATCCTATCCTATCCTCTATCCTATCCTATCCTCTATCCTATTCTATAATCTATCCTATCCTATCCTCAATCCTATAGTATCCTCAATCCTATAGTATCCTCAATCCTATCCTATCCTCTATCCTATCCTATCCTCTATCCAATCCTATCCTCAATCCTATCCTTTACTCATTCCTATCCTATAATCTATCCTATCCTATCCTCTATCCTATCCTATCCTCTATCCTATCTTATTCTCTATCCTATCATATTCTCTATCCTATCCTATCCTCTATCGTATGCTCTATCCTATCCTATCCTCTATCCTATGCAATCCCATATCCTATCCTCTATCTTATCCTATCCTCTACCCTATAATACCTTGTATCCTATCCAATCCTCTATCGTATCCTAATCTCTATCCTATCCTATCCTCAATCCTATCCTATACTCATTCCTATCCTATAATCTATCCTATAGTATCCTCTATCCTATCCTTTCCTCTATCCTATCCTATCCGCAATCCTATCCTATCCTCAATCCTATCCTACCCTCTATCCTATCCTTTCCTCTATCCTATCCTATCCACAATCCTATCCTATCCTCAATCCTATCCTATCCTCTATCCTATCCTCTCCTCTATCCTATCCTATCCTCAATACTATCGTATCCTCTATCATATCCTATAATCTATCCTATCCTATCCTCTATCCTATCCTATCCTCTATCCTATCTTATTCTCTATCCTATCATATTCTCTATCCTATCCTATCCTCTATCGTATGCTCTATCCTATCCTATCCTCTATCCTATCCAATCCCATATCCTATCCTCTATCCTCTACCCTATAATACCTTGTATCCTATCCAATCCTCTATCGTATCCTAATCTCTATCCTATCCTATCCTCAATCCAATCCTATACTCTATCCTGTCCTATCCTCAATCCTATTCTATCCTCTACCATATCCTATCCTCTATCCTATCGTATCCTCTATCCTTTCTTATCCTCTATCCTACCTTATCCTCTATCCTATCCTGTCCTCTATCCTATCCTATCCTCTATCCTATCTTATCCTCTATCCTATCCTGGCCGCTATTCTATCCTATCCTCTATCTTATCCTATCCACTATCCTAACTTATCCTCTATCCTTTCCTATCCTCTATCATATCCTATCCTCTATCCTATATGATCCTCTATCCTATCCTATCCGCTATAACATCGTATCTTCAATTATATCGTATCCTCTATCCTAGCCCATCCCCTATCCTATCCTATACTCTTTCCTATCCTGTCCTCTATCCTATCCTATCCTCTATCCGATCCTATCCTCTATCCTATCCTATCCTCCTTCCTATCCTATCCTCTATCCTATCCTATCCTCTATCCTATCCTATCCTCTATCGTATCCTACTCTCTATCCTATCCAATCCTCTATCCTATCCTCTATCCCATCCAATCTTCTGTCCTATCCAATCCTCTATCCTATCCTCAATCCTATCCTATCCTCATTCCTATCATATCCTCAATTGTATCCTATATTCTATCCTATAGTATCCTCAATCCTATCCAATCCTCTATCCTATCCTCAATCTTGTCCTATCCTCTATCCTATCCTATCCTCTATGCTATCCTGTCCTATTTCCTATTCTATCTGCTATCCTATCCTATTCTCAATCCTGTCCTATACTCTATCCTATCCTATCCTCTATCGTATTCTCTATCCTATCGTATCCTCTATCCTATCCTCAATCCTATCCTATCCACTATGCTATCCTATCCTCTATCCTATTCTATCCTCTATCCTATCCTATCCTCAATCCAATCCTATACTCTATCCTATCCTATCCTCTATCCTATCCTATACTCTATCCAATCCAATCCCCTATCTTATCCTCTATCCTATCCTATCCTCTATCCTATCCTATCCTCAATCCTATCCTATCCTCAATCCTATCCTATCCTCTATCCTATCCTTTCCTCTATCCTATCCTATCCTCTATCCTATCCTATCCTCAATCCTATCCTATCCTCTATCCTATAGTAACCTCTATCCTATACTATCGTCTATCCTATCCTATCCTCTATCCCATCCAATCTTCTATCCTATCCAATCCTCTATCCTATCCTCAATCCTATCCTATCCTCATTCCTATCCTATCCTCAATTGTATCCTATATTCTATCCTATAGTATCCTCTATCCTATCTTATCCTCAATCCTATCCTATCCACTATGCTATCCTATCCTCTATCCTATTCTATCCTCTATCCTATCCTATCCTCAATCCAATCCTATACTCTATCCTATCCTATCCTCTATCTTATCCTATCCTCTATCCAATCCAATCGCCTATCGTATCCTCTATCCTATCCTATCATCTATCCTATCCTATCCCCAATCCTATCCTATCCTCAATCCTATCCTATCCTCTATCCAATCCTATCCTCAATCCTATCCTAACCGCATTCCTATCCTATTCTCAACCCTATCCTATCCTCTATCCTATCCTATCCTCAATCCTATCCTATCCTCTCTCCCATTCTATCCTCTTATCGTATCCTATCCTCTATCCTATCCTCCATCCTATTCTATCCTCTATCATATCCTATCCTCTTTCCTATCCTATCCTCTATCATATCCTATCCTCAATCCTATCCTATCCTCTATCCTATCTTCTCCACTATCCTATCCTATCCTCTATCCTATCATATCCTCAATCCTATCCTATCCTCTATCCTATTCTATCCTTTTATCGTATCCTATCCTCTATCCTATCCTCCATCCTATTCTATCCTCTATCATATCCTATCCTCTTTCCTATCCTATCCTCTATCCTACCCTATCCTCTATCCTATCTTATTCTCTATCCTATCCTGTCCTCTATCCTATCCTATCCTCTATCCTATCTTATCCTCTATCCTATCCTGTCCTCTATCTTATCCTATCCACTATGCTATCTTATCCTCTATCCTATTCTATCCTCTATCATATCCTATCCTCAATCCTATCCTATCCTCTATCCTATCCTATCCTCTATGCTATCCTATCCTCTATCCTATCCTATCCTCTATCCTATCCTATCCTCAATCCTATCCTATCCTCAATCCTATCCTATCCTCTATCCTATCCTTTCCTCTATCCTATCCTATCCTCTATCCTATCCTATCCTCAATCCTATCCTATCCTCTATCCTATAGTAACCTCTATCCTATACTATCGTCTATCCTATCCTATCCTCTATCCCATCCAATCTTCTATCCTATCCAATCCTCTATCCTATCCTCAATCCTATCCTATCCTCATTCCTATCCTATCCTCAATTGTATCCTATATTCTATCCTACAGTATCCTCTATCCTATCTTATCCTCAATCCAATCCTATACTCTATCCTATCCTAGCCTCTATCGTATCCTATCCTCTATGCTATCCTATCCTCCATCCTATTCTATCCTCTATCCTATCCTATCCTCAATACAATCCTATACTCTATCCTATCCTATCCTCTATCGTATCCTATCCTCTATCCCATCCAATCCTCTATCCTATGCTATCATCTATCCTATCCTATCCCCAATCCTATCCTATCCTCAATCCTATCCTATCCTCTATCCAATCCTATCCTCAATCCTATCCTAACCGCATTCCTATCCTATTCTCAACCCTATCCTATCCTCTATCCTATCCTATCCTCAATCCTATCCTATCCTCTCTCCCATTCTATCCTCTTATCGTATCCTATCCTCTATCCTATCCTCCATCCTATTCTATCCTCTATCATATCCTATCCTCTTTCCTATCCTATCCTCTATCATATCCTATCCTCAATCCTATCCTATCCTCTATCCTATCTTCTCCACTATCCTATCCTATCCTCTATCCTATCATATCCTCAATCCTATCCTATCCTCTATCCTATTCTATCCTTTTATCGTATCCTATCCTCTATCCTATCCTCCATCCTATTCTATCCTCTATCATATCCTATCCTCTTTCCTATCCTATCCTCTATCCTACCCTATCCTCTATCCTATCTTATTCTCTATCCTATCCTGTCCTCTATCCTATCCTATCCTCTATCCTATCTTATCCTCTATCCTATCCTGTCCTCTATCTTATCCTATCCACTATGCTATCTTATCCTCTATCCTATTCTATCCTCTATCATATCCTATCCTCAATCCTATCCTATCCTCTATCCTATCCTATCCTCTATGCTATCCTATCCTCTATCCTATCCTATCCTCTATCCTATCCTATCCTCAATCCTATCCTATCCTCAATCCTATCCTATCCTCTATCCTATCCTTTCCTCTATCCTATCCTATCCTCTATCCTATCCTATCCTCAATCCTATCCTATCCTCTATCCTATAGTAACCTCTATCCTATACTATCGTCTATCCTATCCTATCCTCTATCCCATCCAATCTTCTATCCTATCCAATCCTCTATCCTATCCTCAATCCTATCCTATCCTCATTCCTATCCTATCCTCAATTGTATCCTATATTCTATCCTATAGTATCCTCTATCCTATCTTATCCTCAATCCTATCCTATCCACTATGCTATCCTATCCTCTATCCTATTCTATCCTCTATCCTATCCTATCCTCAATCCAATCCTATACTCTATCCTATCCTATCCTCTATCTTATCCTATCCTCTATCCAATCCAATCGCCTATCGTATCCTCTATCCTATCCTATCCTCTATCCTATCCTATCCTCAATGCTATCCTATCCTCAATCCTATCCTATCCTCTATCCTATCCTATCCTCTATCCTATCCTATCCTCTATCCTATCCTATCCTCAATCCTATCCTATCCTCTATCCTATAGTATCCACTATCCTATACCATCCTCTATCCTATCCTATCCTCTATCCCATCCAATCTTCTATCCTATCCAATCATCTATCCTATCCTCAATCCTATCCTATCCTCATTCCTATCCTATCCTCAATTGTATCCTATATTCTATCCTACAGTATCCTCTATCCTATCTTATCCTCAATCCAATCCTATACTCTATCCTATCCTAGCCTCTATCGTATCCTATCCTCTATGCTATCCTATCCTCCATCCTATTCTATCCTCTATCATATCCTATCCTCAATACAATCCTATACTCTATCCTATCCTATCCTCTATCGTATCCTATCCTCTATCCCATCCAATCCTCTATCCTATGCTATCATCTATCCTATCCTATCCCCAATCCTATCCTATCCTCAATCCTATCCTATCCTCTATCCAATCCTATCCTCAATCCTATCCTAACCGCATTCCTATCCTATTCTCAACCCTATCCTATCCTCTATCCTATCCTATCCTCAATCCTATCCTATCCTCTCTCCCATTCTATCCTCTTATCGTATCCTATCCTCTATCCTATCCTCCATCCTATTCTATCCTCTATCATATCCTATCCTCTTTCCTATCCTATCCTCTATCATATCCTATCCTCAATCCTATCCTATCCTCTATCCTATCTTCTCCACTATCCTATCCTATCCTCTATCCTATCATATCCTCAATCCTATCCTATCCTCTATCCTATTCTATCCTTTTATCGTATCCTATCCTCTATCCTATCCTCCATCCTATTCTATCCTCTATCATATCCTATCCTCTTTCCTATCCTATCCTCTATCCTACCCTATCCTCTATCCTATCTTATTCTCTATCCTATCCTGTCCTCTATCCTATCCTATCCTCTATCCTATCTTATCCTCTATCCTATCCTGTCCTCTATCTTATCCTATCCACTATGCTATCTTATCCTCTATCCTATTCTATCCTCTATCATATCCTATCCTCAATCCTATCCTATCCTCTATCCTATCCTATCCTCTATGCTATCCTATCCTCTATCCTATCCTCAATCCTATCCTATCCTCTATCCTATCCTATCCTCTATGCTATCCTATCCTCTATCCTATTCTATCCTCTATCCTATCTATCCTCAATCCAATCCTATGCTCCATCCTATCCTATCCTCTATCATATCCTATCCTCTATCGTATTCGATCTTCTATCATATCCAATCCTCTATCCTATCCTCAATCCTATCCTATCCACTATGCTATCCTATCCTCTATCCTATTCTATCCTCTATCCTATCCTATCCTCTATCCTATTCTACCCTCTATCCTATCTATCCTCAATCCAATCCTATCCTCCATCCTATCCTATCCTCTATCATATCCTATCCTCTATCGTATTCGATCTTCTATCATATCCAATCCTCTATCCTATCCTCAATCTTGTCCTATCCTCTATCCTATCCTATCCTCTATGCTATCCTATCCTATTTCCTATTCTATCCTCTATCCTATCCTATCCTCTATCCTATCCTATCGTCTATCCTATCCTATCCTCTATCCTATCTTGTCCTTTATCCTATCCAATCCTCTATCGTATCCTCTATCCTATCCTATCCCCAATCCTATCCTATCCTCATTCCTATCCTATCCTCAATCCTATCCTATAATCTATCCTATAGTATCCTCAATCCTATCCTATCCTCTATCCTATCCTATCCTCTATCCAATCCTATCCTCAATCCTATCCTATACTAATTCCTATCCTATAATCTATCCTATAGTATCCTCTATACTATCCTTTCCTCTATCCTATCCTATCCTCTATCCAATCCTATCCTCAATCCTATCCTATACTCATTCCTATCCTATAATCTATCCTATAGTATCCTCTATCCTATCCTTTCCTCTATCCTATCCTATCCGCAATCCTATCCTATCCTCAATCCTATCCTATCGTCTATCATATCCTTTCCTCTATCCTATCCTATCCACAATCCTATCCTATCCTCAATCCTATCCTATCCTCTATCCTATCCTCTCCTCTATCCTATCCTATCCTCAATACTATCCTATCCTCTATCATATCCTATAATCTATCCTATAGTATCCTCTATCTTATCCTATCCTCTATCATATCCTATCCTCAATCCTATCCTATCCTCTATCCTATCCTCTCCACTATCCTATCCTATCCTCTATCCTATCGTATCCTCAATCCTATCCTATCCTCTATCCTATTCTATCCTTTTATCGTATCCTATCCTCTATCCTATACTCCATCCTATTCTATCATCTATCATATCCTATCCTCTTTCCTATCGTATCCTCTATCCTATCCTATCCTCTATCCTATTCTATCCTCTATCCTATCTATCCTCAATCCAATCCTATCCTCTATCCTATCCTATCCTCTATCGTATCCTATCCTCTATTCTATCCAATCCTCTATCGTATCCTCCATCCTATCCTATCCTCAATCCTATCCTATCCTCATTCCTATCCTATCCTCAATCCTATCCTATAATCTATCCTATAGTATCCTCTATCCTATCCTATCCTCTATCATATCCTATCCTCAATCCTATCCTATCCTCTATCCTATCCTTTCCACTATCCTATCCTATCCTCTATCCTATCCTATCCTCTATCGTATCCTCTATCCTATCCTATCCTCAATCCTATCCTATCCTCATTCCTATCCTATCCTCAATCCTATCCTATAATCTATCCAATAGTATCCTCAATCCTATCCTATCCTCTATCCTATCCTATCCTCTATCCAATCCTATCCTCAATCCTATCCTATACTCAATCCTATCCTATAATCTATCCTATAGTATCCTCTATCCTATCCTTTCCTCTATCCTATCCTATCCTCTATCCAATCCTATCCTCAATCCTATCCTATACTCATTCCTATCCTATAATCTATCCTATAGTATCCTCTATCCTATCCTTTCCTCTATCCTATCCTATCCGCAATCCTATCGTATCCTCAATCCTATCCTATCCTCTATCCTATCCTTTCCTCTATCCTATCCTATCCACAATCCTATCCTATCCTCAATCCTATCCTATCCTCTATCCTATCCTCTCATCTATCCTATCCTATCCTCAATACTATCCTATCCTATATCATATCCTATAATCTATCCTATCCTATCCTCTATCCTATCCTATCCTCTATGCTATCGTATCTTATTTCCTATTCTATCCTCTATCCAATCCAATCCCCTATCTTATCCTCTATCCTATCCTATCCTCTATCCTATCCTATCCTCAATCCTATCCTATCCTCAATCCTATCCTATCCTCTATCCTATCCTATCCTCTATCCTATCCTATCCTCTATCCTATCCTATCCTCAATCCTATCCTATCCTCTATCCTATAGTATCCTCTATCCTATACTATCCTCTATCCTATCCTATCCTCTATCCCATCCAATCTTCTATCCTATCCAATCCTCTATCCTATCCTCAATCCTATCCTATCCTCATTCCTATCCTATCCTCAATTGTATCCTATATTCTATCCTATAGTATCCTCTATCCTATCTTATCCTCAATCCTATCCTATCCACTATGCTATCCTATCCTCTATCCTATTCTATCCTCTATCCTATCCTATCCTCAATCCAATCCTATACTCTATCCTATCCTATCCTCTATCTTATCCTATCCTCTATCCAATCCAATCCCCTATCGTATCCTCTATCCTATCCTATCCTCTATCCTATCCTATCCTCAATCCTATCCTATCCTCTATCCTATCCTATCCTCTATCCTATCCTATCCTCAATCCTATCCTATCCTCTATCCTATAGTATCCTCTATCCTATACCATCCTCTATCCTATCCTATCCTCTATCGTATCAAATCCTCTATCCTATCCTATCCTCTATCCTATCCTATCCTCTATCGTATGCTCTATCCTATCCTATCCTCTATCCTATCCAATCCCCTATCCTATCCTCTATCCTATCCTATCCTCTACCCTATAATACCATGTATCCAATCCAATCCTCTATCGTATCCTAATCTCTATCCTATCCTATCCTCAATCCAATATTATACTCTATCCTGTCCTATCCTCAATCCTATTCTATCCTCTACCATATCCTATCCTCTATCCTATCGTATCCTCTATCCTTTCTTATCCTCTATCCTACCTTATCCTCTATCCTATCCTGTCCTCTATCCTATCCTATCCTCTATCCTATCTTATCCTCTATCTTATCCTGTCCTCTATTCTATCCTATCCTCTATCCTATCTATCCTCAATCCAATCCTATCCTCCATCCTATCCTATCCTCTATCATATCCTATCCTCTATCGTATTCGATCTTCTATCATATCCAATCCTCTATCCTATCCTCAATCTTGTCCTATCCTCTATCCTATCCTATCCTCTATGCTATCCTATCCTATTTCCTATTCTATCCTCTATCCTATCCTATCCTCTATCCTATCCTATCGTCTATCCTATCCTATCCTCTATCCTATCCTATCCGCAATCCTATCCTATCCTCAATCCTATCCTATCGTCTATCATATCCTTTCCTCTATCCTATCCTATCCACAATCCTATCCTATCCTCAATCCTATCCTATCCTCTATCCTATCCTCTCCTCTATCCTATCCTATCCTCAATACTATCCTATCCTCTATCATATCCTATAATCTATCCTATAGTATCCTCTATCCTATCCTATCCTCTATCATATCCTATCCTCAATCCTATCCTATCCTCTATCCTATCCTCTCCACTATCCTATCCTATCCTCTATCCTATCCTATCCTCAATCCTATCCTATCCTCTATCCTATTCTATCCTTTTATCGTATCCTATCCTCTATCCTATACTCCATCCTATTCTATCATCTATCATATCCTATCCTCTTTCCTATCGTATCCTCTATCCTATCCTATCCTCTATCCTATTCTATCCTCTATCCTATCTATCCTCAATCCAATCCTATCCTCTATCCTATCCTATCCTCTATCGTATCCTATCCTCTATTCTATCCAATCCTCTATCGTATCCTCCATCCTATCCTATCCTCAATCCTATCCTATCCTCATTCCTATCCTATCCTCAATCCTATCCTATAATCTATCCTATAGTATCCTCTATCCTATCCTATCCTCTATCATATCCTATCCTCAATCCTATCCTATCCTCTATCCTATCCTTTCCACTATCCTATCCTATCCTCTATCCTATCCTATCCTCTATCGTATCCTCTATCCTATCCTATCCTCAATCCTATCCTATCCTCATTCCTATCCTATCCTCAATCCTATCCTATAATCTATCCAATAGTATCCTCAATCCTATCCTATCCTCTATCCTATCCTATCCTCTATCCAATCCTATCCTCAATCCTATCCTATACTCAATCCTATCCTATAATCTATCCTATAGTATCCTCTATCCTATCCTTTCCTCTATCCTATCCTATCCTCTATCCAATCCTATCCTCAATCCTATCCTATACTCATTCCTATCCTATAATCTATCCTATAGTATCCTCTATCCTATCCTTTCCTCTATCCTATCCTATCCGCAATCCTATCGTATCCTCAATCCTATCCTATCCTCTATCCTATCCTTTCCTCTATCCTATCCTATCCACAATCCTATCCTATCCTCAATCCTATCCTATCCTCTATCCTATCCTCTCATCTATCCTATCCTATCCTCAATACTATCCTATCCTATATCATATCCTATAATCTATCCTATCCTATCCTCTATCCTATCCTATCCTCTATGCTATCCTATCTTATTTCCTATTCTATCCTCTATCCAATCCAATCCCCTATCTTATCCTCTATCCTATCCTATCCTCTATCCTATCCTATCCTCAATCCTATCCTATCCTCAATCCTATCCTATTCTCTATCCTATCCTATCCTCTATCCTATCCTATCCTCTATCCTATCCTATCCTCAATCCTATCCTATCCTCTATCCTATAGTATCCTCTATCCTATACTATCCTCTATCCTATCCTATCCTCTATCCCATCCAATCTTCTATCCTATCCAATCCTCTATCCTATCCTCAATCCTATCCTATCCTCATTCCTATCCTATCCTCAATTGTATCCTATATTCTATCCTATAGTATCCTCTATCCTATCTTATCCTCAATCCTATCCTATCCACTATGCTATCCTATCCTCTATCCTATTCTATCCTCTATCCTATCCTATCCTCAATCCAATCCTATACTCTATCCTATCCTATCCTCTATCTTATCCTATCCTCTATCCAATCCAATCCCCTATCGTATCCTCTATCCTATCCTATCCTCTATCCTATCCTATCCTCAATCCTATCCTATCCTCTATCCTATCCTATCCTCTATCCTATCCTATCCTCAATCCTATCCTATCCTCTATCCTATAGTATCCTCTATCCTATACCATCCTCTATCCTATCCTATCCTCTATCGTATCAAATCCTCTATCCTATCCTATCCTCTATCCTATCCTATCCTCTATCGTATGCTCTATCCTATCCTATCCTCTATCCTATCCAATCCCCTATCCTATCCTCTATCCTATCCTATCCTCTACCCTATAATACCATGTATCCAATCCAATCCTCTATCGTATCCTAATCTCTATCCTATCCTATCCTCAATCCAATATTATACTCTATCCTGTCCTATCCTCAATCCTATTCTATCCTCTACCATATCCTATCCTCTATCCTATCGTATCCTCTATCCTTTCTTATCCTCTATCCTACCTTATCCTCTATCCTATCCTGTCCTCTATCCTATCTTATCCTCTATCCTATCTTATCCTCTATCTTATCCTGTCCTCTATTCTATCCTATCCTCTATCCTATCTATCCTCAATCCAATCCTATCCTCCATCCTATCCTATCCTCTATCATATCCTATCCTCTATCGTATTCGATCTTCTATCATATCCAATCCTCTATCCTATCCTCAATCTTGTCCTATCCTCTATCCTATCATATCCTCTATGCTATCCTATCCTATTTCCTATTCTATCCTCTATCCTATCCTATCCTCTATCCTATCCTATCGTCTATCCTATCCTATCCTCTATCCTATCTTGTCCTTTATCCTATCCAATCCTCTATCGTATCCTCTATCCTATCCTATCCTCAATCCTATCCTATCCTCATTCCTATCCTATCCTCAATCCTATCCTATAATCTATCATATAGTATCCTCAATCCTATCCTATCCTCTATCCTATCCTATCCTCTATCCAATCCTATCCTCAATCCTATCCTATACTAATTCCTATCCTATAATCTATCCTATAGTATCCTCTATACTATCCTTTCCTCTATCCTATCCTATCCTCTATCCAATCCTATCCTCAATCCTATCCTATACTCATTCCTATCCTATAATCTATCCTATAGTATCCTCTATCCTATCCTTTCCTCTATCCTATCCTATCCGCAATCCTATCCTATCCTCAATCCTATCCTATCGTCTATCCTATCCTTTCCTCTATCCTATCCTATCCACAATCCTATCCTATCCTCAATCCTATCCTATCCCCTATCCTATCCTCTCCTCTATCCTATCCTATCCTCAATACTATCCTATCCTCTATCATATCCTATAATCTATCCTATAGTATCCTCTATCCTATCCTATCCTCTATCATATCCTATCCTCAATCCTATCCTATCCTCTATCCTATCCTCTCCACTATCCTATCCTATCCTCTATCCTATCCTATCCTCAATCCTATCCTATCCTCTATCCTATTCTATCCTTTTATCGTATCCTATCCTCTATCCTATCCTCCATCCTATTCTATCATCTATCATATCCTATCCTCTTTCCTATCGTATCCTCTATCCTATCCTATCCTCTATCCTATCTATCCTCAATCCAATCCTATCCTCTATCCTATCCTATCCTCTATCGTATCCTATCCTGTATTCTATCCAATCCTCTATCGTATCCTCCATCCTATCCTATCCTCAATCCGATCCTATAATCTATCCTATAGTATCTTCTATCCTATCCTATCCTCTATCATATCCTATCCTCTATCGTATCCTCTATCCTATCCTATCCTCAATCCTATCCTATCCTCATTCCTATCCTATCCTCAATCCTATCCTATAATCTATCCAATAGTATCCTCAATCCTATCCTATCCTCTATCCTATCCTATCCTCTATCCAATCCTATCCTCAATCCTATCCTATACTCAATCCTATCCTATAATCTATCCTATAGTATCCTCTATCCTATCCTTTCCTCTATCCTATCCTATCCTCTATCCAATCCTATCCTCAATCCTATCCTATACTCATTCCTATCCTATAATCTATCCTATAGTATCCTCTATCCTATCCTTTCCTCTATCCTATCCTATCCGCAATCCTATCGTATCCTCAATCCTATCCTATCCTCTATCCTATCCTTTCCTCTATCCTATCCTATCCACAATCCTATCCTATCCTCTATCCTATCCTATCCTCAATCCTATCCTATCCTCAATCCTATCCTATCCTCTATCCTATCCTATCCTCTATCCTATCCTATCCTCTATCCTATCCTATCCTCAATCCTATCCTATCCTCTATCCTATAGTATCCTCTATCCTATACTATCCTCTATCCTATCCTATCCTCTATCCCATCCAATCTTCTATCCTATCCAATCCTCTATCCTATCCTCAATCCTATCCTATCCTCATTCCTATCCTATCCTCAATTGTATCCTATATTCTATCCTATAGTATCCTCTATCCTATCTTATCCTCAATCCTATCCTATCCACTATGCTATCCTATCCTCTATCCTATTCTATCCTCTATCCTATCCTATCCTCAATCCAATCCTATACTCTATCCTATCCTATCCTCTATCTTATCCTATCCTCTATCCAATCCAATCCCCTATCGTATCCTCTATCCTATCCTATCCTCTATCCTATCCTATCCTCAATCCTATCCTATCCTCTATCCTATCCTATCCTCTATCCTATCCTATCCTCAATCCTATCCTATCCTCTATCCTATAGTATCCTCTATCCTATACCATCCTCTATCCTATCCTATCCTCTATCGTATCAAATCCTCTATCCTATCCTATCCTCTATCCTATCCTATCCTCTATCGTATGCTCTATCCTATCCTATCCTCTATCCTATCCAATCCCCTATCCTATCCTCTATCCTATCCAATCCCCTATCCTATCCTCTATCCTATCCTATCCTCTACCCTATAATACCATGTATCCAATCCAATCCTCTATCGTATCCTAATCTCTATCCTATCCTATCCTCAATCCAATCCTATACTCTATCCTGTCCTATCCTCAATCCTATTCTATCCTCTACCATATCCTATCCTCTATCCTATCGTATCCTCTATCCTTTCTTATCCTCTATCCTACCTTATCCTCTATCCTATCCTGTCCTCTATCCTATCCTATCCTCTATCCTATCTTATCCTCTATCTTATCCTGTCCTCTATTCTATCCTATCCTCTATCTTATCCTATCCACTATCCTAACTTATCCTCTATCCTTTCCTATCCTCTATCATATCCTATCCTCTATCCTATATGATCCTCTATCCTATCCTATCCTCTATCCTATCCTATCCGCTATAACATCGTATCTTCAATTATATCGTATCCTCTATCCTAGCCCATCCCCTATCCTATCCTATACTCTTTCCTATCCTGTCCTCTATCCTATCCTATCCTCTATCCGATCATATCCTCTATCCTATCCTATCCTCCTTCCTATCCTATCCTCTATCCTATCCTATCCTCTATCGTATGCTCTATCCTATCTTATCCTCTATCCTATCCTGTCCTCTATCTTATCCTATCCACTATGCTATCTTATCCTCTATCCTATTCTATCCTCTATCATATCCTATCCTCAATCCTATCCTATCCTCTATCCTATCCTATCCTCTATGCTATCCTATCCTCTATCCTATCCTCAATCCTATCCTATCCTCTATCCTATCCTATCCGCTATGCTATCCTATCCTCTATCCTATTCTATCCTCTATCCTATCTATCCTCAATCCAATCCTATACTCCATCCTATCCTATCCTCTATCATATCCTATCCTCTATCGTATTCGATCTTCTATCATATCCAATCCTCTATCCTATTCTCAATCCTATCCTATCCACTATGCTATCCTATCCTCTATCCTATTCTATCCTCTATCCTATCCTATCCTCAATCCAATCCTATACTCCATCCTATCCTATCCTCTATCATATCCTATCCTCTATCGTATTCGATCTTCTATCATATCCAATCCTCTATCCTATCCTCAATCTTGTCCTATCCTCTATCCTATCCTATCCTCTATGCTATCCTATCCTATTTCCTATTCTATCCTCTATCCTATCCTATCCTCTATCCTATCCTATCGTCTATCCTATCCTATCCTCTATCCTATCTTGTCCTTTATCCTATCCAATCCTCTATCGTATCCTCTATCCTATCCTATCCTCAATCCTATCCTATCCTCATTCCTATCCTATCCTCAATCCTATCCTATAATCTATCCTATAGTATCCTCAATCCTATCCTATCCTCTATCCTATCCTATCCTCTATCCAATCCTATCCTCAATCCTATCCTATACTAATTCCTATCCTATAATCTATCCTATAGTATCCTCTATACTATCCTTTCCTCTATCCTATCCTATCCTCTATCCAATCCTATCCTCAATCCTATCCTATACTCATTCCTATCCTATAATCTATCCTATAGTATCCTCTATCCTATCCTTTCCTCTATCCTATCCTATCCGCAATCCTATCGTATCCTCAATCCTATCCTATCCTCTATCCTATCCTTTCCTCTATCCTATCCTATCCACAATCCTATCCTATCCTCAATCCTATCCTATCCTCTATCCTATCCTCTCATCTATCCTATCCTATCCTCAATACTATCCTATCCTATATCATATCCTATAATCTATCCTATCCTATCCTCTATCCTATCCTATCCTCTATGCTATCCTATCCTATTTCCTATTCTATCCTCCATCCAATCCAATCCCCTATCTTATCCTCTATCCTATCCTATCCTCTATCCTATCCTATCCTCAATCCTATCCTATCCTCAATCCTATCCTATCCTCTATCCTATCCTATCCTCTATCCTATCCTATCCTCTATCCTATCCTATCCTCAATCCTATCCTATCCTCTATCCTATAGTATCCTCTATGCTATACTATCCTCTATCCTATCCTATCCTCTATCCCATCCAATCTTCTATCCTATCCAATCCTCTATCCTATCCTCAATCCTATCCTATCCTCATTCCTATCCTATCCTCAATTGTATCCTATATTCTATCCTATAGTATCCTCTATCCTATCTTATCCTCAATCCTATCCTATCCACTATGCTATCCTATCCTCTATCCTATTCTATCCTCTATCCTATCCTATCCTCAATCCAATCCTATACTCTATCCTATCCTATCCTCTATCTTATCCTATCCTCTATCCAATCCAATCCCCTATCGTATCCTCTATCCTATCCTATCCTCTATCCTATCCTATCCTCAATCCTATCCTATCCTCTATCCTATCCTATCCTCTATCCTATCCTATCCTCAATCCTATCCTATCCTCTATCCTATAGTATCCTCTATCCTATACCATCCTCTATCCTATCCTATCCTCTATCGTATCAAATCCTCTATCCTATCCTATCCTCTATCGTATGCTCTATCCTATCCTATCCTCTATCCTATCCAATCCCCTATCCTATCCTCTATCCTATCCTATCCTCTACCCTATAATACCATGTATCCAATCCAATCCTCTATCGTATCCTAATCTCTATCCTATCCTATCCTCAATCCAATCCTATACTCTATCCTGTCCTATCCTCAATCCTATTCTATCCTCTACCATATCCTATCCTCTATCCTATCGTATCCTCTATCCTTTCTTATCCTCTATCCTACCTTATCCTCTATCCTATCCTGTCCTCTATCCTATCCTATCCTCTATCCTATCTTATCCTCTATCCTAACTTATCCTCTATCCTTTCCTATCCTCTATCATATCCTATCCTCTATCCTATATGATCCTCTATCCTATCCTATCCTCTATCCTATCCTATCCTCTATCCTATCTTATCCTCTATCCTATCCTGTCCTCTATTCTATCCTATTCCTCTATCTTATCCTACCCACTATGCTATCTTATCCTCTATCCTATCCTATCCTCTATCATATCCTAGCCTCTATCGTATCCTATCTTCTATCCTGTCCAATCCTCTATCCTATCCAATCCTCTATCCTATACTCAATCCTATCCTATCCTCTATCCTATAGTATCCTCTATCCTATCCTATCCTCTATCCTATCCTATCCTCAATCCTATCCTATCCTCAATCCTATCCTATCCTCTATCCAATCCTATCCTCAATCCTATCCTATCCGCATTCCTATCCTATCCTCAACCCTATCCTATCCTCTATCCTATCCTATCCTCAATCCTATCCTATCCTCTCTCCTATTCTATCCTCTTATCGTATCCTATCCTCTATCCTATCCTCCATCCTATTCTATCCTCTATCATATCCTATCCTCTTTCCTATCCTATCCTCTATCCTATCCTATCCTCTATCCTATCTTATCCTCTATTCTATCCTGTCCTCTATCCTATCCTATCCTCTATCCTATCTTATCCTCTATCCTATCCTGTCCTCTATTCTATCCTATCCTCTATCTTATCCTATCCACTATGCTATCTTATCCTCTATCCTATCCTATCCTCTATCATATCCTAGCCCCTATCGTATCCTATCTTCTATCCTGTCCAATCCTCTATCCTATCCAATCCTCTATCCTATACTCAATCCTATCCTATCCTCTATCCTATCCTATCCTCTATGCTATCCTATCCTCTATCCTATCCTCTATCCTATCCTCAATCCTATCCTATCCTCTATCCTATCCTATCCTCTATCCTATCCTATCCTCTATCCTATCTTATCCTCTATCCTATCCTGTCCTCTATTCTATCCTATTCCTCTATCTTATCCTATCCACTATGCTATCTTATCCTCTATCCTATCCTATCCTCTATCATATCCTATCCTATCCTCCATCGTATACTCTATCCTATCCTATCCACTATCCAATCCAATCCTCAATCCTATCCTATCCTCTATCATATCCTAGCCTCTATCGTATCCTATCTTCTATCCTGTCCAATCCTCTATCCTATCCAATCCTCTATCCTATACTCAATCCTATCCTATCCTCTATCCTATAGTATCCTCTATCCTATCCTATCCTCTATCCTATCCTATCCTCAATCCTATCCTATCCTCAATCCTATCCTATCCTCTATCCAATCCTATCCTCAATCCTATCCTATCCGCATTCCTATCCTATCCTCAACCCTATCCTATCCTCTATCCTATCCTATCCTCAATCCTATCCTATCCTCTCTCCAATTCTATCCTCTTATCGTATCCTATCCTCTATCCTATCCTCCATCCTATTCTATCCTCTATCATATCCTATCCTCTTTCCTATCCTATCCTCTATCATATCCTATCCTCAATCCTATCCTATCCTCTATCCTATCTTCTCGACTATCCTATCCTATCCTCTATCCTATCCTATCCTCAATCCTATCCTATCCTCTATCCTATTCTATCCTCTTATCGTATCCTATCCTCTATCCTATCCTCCATCCTATTCTATCCTCTATCATATCCTACCCTCTTTCCTATCCTATCCTCAATCCTATCCTATCCTCAATCCTATCCTATCCTCTATCCTATCCTTTCCTCTATCCTATCCTATCCTCTATCCTATCCTATCCTCAATCCTATCCTATCCTCTATCCTATAGTATCCTCTATCCTATACTATCGTCTATCCTATCCTATCCTCTATCGTATCCTTTATCCTATCCTATCCTCTATCCTATCCTATCCTCAATCCTATCCTATCCTCAATCCTATCCTATCCTCTATCCTATCCTATCCTCTATCCTATCCTATCCTCTATCCTATCCTATCCTCAATCCTATCCTATCCTCTATCCTATAGTATCCTCTATCCTATACCATCCTCTATCCTATCCTATCCTCTTATCGTATCCTATCCTCTATCCTATCCTCCATCCTATTCTATCCTCTATCATATCCTATCCTCTTTCCTATCCTATCCTCTATCCTATCCTATCCTCTATCCTATCTTATCCTCTATCCTATCCTGTCCTCTATCCTATCCTATCCTCTATCCTATCTTATCCTCTATCCTATCCTGTCCTCTATTCTATCCTATCCTCTATCTTATCCTATCCACTATGCTATCTTATCCTCTATCCTATCCTATCCTGTATCATATCCTAGCCTCTATCGTATCCTATCTTCTATCCTGTCCAATCCTCTATCCTATCCAATCCTCTATCCTATCCTATCCTCTATGCTATCCTATCCTCTATCCTATCCTCAATCCTATCCTATCCTCTATCCTATCCTATCCTCTATCCTATCCTATCCTCAATCCTATCCTATCCTCTATCCTATTCTATCCTCTTATCGTATCCTATCCTCTATCCTATCCTCCATCCTATTCTATCCTCTATCCTATCCTATCCTCTATCGTATCTTATCCTCTATCCTATCCTGTCCTCTATTCTATCCTATTCCTCTATCTTATCCTATCCACTATGCTACCTTATCCTCTATCCTATCCTGTCCTCTATCCTATCCTATCCTCTATCCTATCTTATCCTCTATCCTATCCTGGCCGCTATTCTATCCTATCCTCTATCTTATCCTATCCACTATCCTAACTTATCCTCTATCCTTTCCTATCCTCTATCATATCCTATCCTCTATCCTATATGATCCTCTATCCTATCCTATCCTCTATCCTATCCTATCCGCTATAACATCGTATCTTCAATTATATCGTATCCTCTATCCTAGCCCATCCCCTATCCTATCCTATACTCTTTCCTATCCTGTCCTCTATCCTATCCTATCCTCTATCCGATCCTATCCTCTATCCTATCCTATCCTCCTTCCTATCCTATCCTCTATCCTATCCTATCCTCTATCCTATCCTATCCTCTATCGTATCCTACTCTCTATCCTATCCAATCCTCTATCCTATCCTCTATCCCATCCAATCTTCTATCCTATCCAATCCTCTATCCTATCCTCAATCCTATCCTATCCTCATTCCTATCATATCCTCAATTGTATCCTATATTCTATCCTATAGTATCCTCAATCCTATCCAATCCTCTATCCTATCCTCAATCTTGTCCTATCCTCTATCCTATCCTATCCTCTATGCTATCCTGTCCTATTTCCTATTCTATCTGCTATCCTATCCTATTCTCAATCCTGTCCTATACTCTATCCTATCCTATCCTCTATCGTATTCTCTATCCTATCGTATCCTCTATCCTATCTTCAATCCTATCCTATCCACTATGCTATCCTATCCTCTATCCTATTCTATCCTCTATCCTATCCTATCCTCAATCCAATCCTATACTCTATCCTATCCTATCCTCTATCCTATCCTATACTCTATCCAATCCAATCCCCTATCTTATCCTCTATCCTATCCTATCCTCTATCCTATCCTATCCTCAATCCTATCCTATCCTCAATCCTATCCTATCCTCTATCCTATCCTTTCCTCTATCCTATCCTATCCTCTATCCTATCCTATCCTCAATCCTATCCTATCCTCTATCCTATAGTATCCTCTATCCTATACTATCGTCTATCCTATCCTATCCTCTATCCCATCCAATCTTCTATCCTATCCAATCCTCTATCCTATCCTCAATCCTATCCTATCCTCATTCCTATCCTATCCTCAATTGTATCCTATATTCTATCCTATAGTATCCTCTATCCTATCTTATCCTCAATCCTATCCTATCCACTATCCTATCCTATCCTCAATCCTATCCTATCCTCTATCCTATAGTATCCTCTATCCTATACTATCGTCTATCCTATCCTATCCTCTATCCCATCCAATCTTCTATCCTATCCAATCCTCTATCCTATCCTCAATCCTATCCTATCCTCTATCCTATCCTATCCTCTATCCTATCCTATCCTCAATCCTATCCTATCCTCTATCCTATAGTATCCTCTATCCTATACCATCCTCTATCCTATCCTATCCTCTATCCCATCCAATCTTCTATCCTATCCAATCATCTATCCTATCCTCAATCCTATCCTATCCTCATTCCTATCCTATCCTCAATTGTATCCTATATTCTATCCTACAGTATCCTCTATCCTATCTTATCCTCAATCCAATCCTATACTCTATCCTATCCTAGCCTCTATCGTATCCTATCCTCTATGCTATCCTATCCTCCATCCTATTCTATCCTCTATCCTATCCTATCCTCAATACAATCCTATACTCTATCCTATCCTATCCTCTATCGTATCCTATCCTCTATCCCATCCAATCCTCTATCCTATGCTATCATCTATCCTATCCTATCCCCAATCCTATCCTATCCTCAATCCTATCCTATCCTCTATCCAATCCTATCCTCAATCCTATCCTAACCGCATTCCTATCCTATTCTCAACCCTATCCTATCCTCTATCCTATCCTATCCTCAATCCTATCCTATCCTCTCTCCCATTCTATCCTCTTATCGTATCCTATCCTCTATCCTATCCTCCATCCTATTCTATCCTCTATCATATCCCATCCTCTTTCCTATCCTATCCTCTATCATATCCTATCCTCAATCCTATCCTATCCTCTATCCTATCTTCTCCACTATCCTATCCTATCCTCTATCCTATCATATCCTCAATCCTATCCTATCCTCTATCCTATTCTATCCTTTTATCGTATCCTATCCTCTATCCTATCCTCCATCCTATTCTATCCTCTATCATATCCTATCCTCTTTCCTATCCTATCCTCTATCCTACCCTATCCTCTATCCTATCTTATCCTCTATCCTATCCTGTCCTCTATCCTATCCTATCCTCTATCCTATCTTATCCTCTATCCTATCCTGTCCTCTATCTTATCCTATCCACTATGCTATCTTATCCTCTATCCTATCCAATCCTCTATCATATCCTATCCTCAATCCTATCCTATCCTCTATCCTATCCTATCCTCTATGCTATCCTATCCTCTATCCTATCCTCAATCCTATCCTATCCTCTATCCTATCCTATCCTCTATGCTATCCTATCCTCTATCCTATTCTATCCTCTATCCTATCTATCCTCAATCCAATCCTATACTCCATCCTATCCTATCCTCTATCATATCCTATCCTCTATCGTATTCGATCTTCTATCATATCCAATCCTCTATCCTATCCTATCCTCTATCATATCCTATCCTCTATCGTATCCTATCTTCTATCCTGTTCAATCCTCTATCATATCCAATCCTCTATCCTATACTCAATCCTATCCTATCCTCTATCCTATCCTATCCTCTATGCTATCCTATCCTCTACCCTATCCTCAATCCTATCATATCCTCTATCCTATTCTATCCTCTATGCTATCCTATCCTCTATCCTATTCTACCCTCTATCCTATCTATCCTCAATCCAATCCTATCCTCCATCCTATCCTATCCTCTATCATATCCTATCCTCTATCGTATTCGATCTTCTATCATATCCAATCCTCTATCCTATCCTCAATCTTGTCCTATCCTCTATCCTATCCTATCCTCTATGCTATCCTATCCTATTTCCTATTCTATCCTCAATCCTATCCTATCCTCTATCCTATCTTCTCCACTATCCTATCCTATCCTCTATCCTATCCTATCCTCTATCCTATCCTATCGTCTATCCTATCCTATCCTCTATCCTATCTTGTCCTTTATCCTATCCAATCCTCTATCGTATCCTCTATCCTATCCTATCCTCAATCCTATCCTATCCTCATTCCTATCCTATCCTCAATCCTATCCTATAATCTATCCTATAGTATCCTCAATCCTATCCTATCCTCTATCCTATCCTATCCTCTATCCAATCCTATCCTCAATCCTATCCTATACTAATTCCTATCCTATAATCTATCCTATAGTATCCTCTATACTATCCTTTCCTCTATCCTATCCTATCCTCTATCCAATCCTATCCTCAATCCTATCCTATACTCATTCCTATCCTATAATCTATCCTATAGTATCCTCTATCCTATCCTTTCCTCTATCCTATCCTATCCGCAATCCTATCCTATCCTCAATCCTATCCTATCGTCTATCCTATCCTTTCCTCTATCCTATCCTATCCACAATCCTATCCTATCCTCAATCCTATCCTATCCTCTATCCTATCCTCTCCTCTATCCTATCCTATCCTCAATACTATCCTATCCTCTATCATATCCTATAATCTATCCTATAGTATCCTCTATCCTATCCTATCCTCTATCATATCCTATCCTCAATCCTATCCTATCCTCTATCCTATCCTCTCCACTATCCTATCCTATCCTCTATCCTATCCTATCCTCAATCCTATCCTATCCTCTATCCTATTCTATCCTTTTATCGTATCCTATCCTCTATCCTATCCTCCATCCTTATTCTATCATCTATCATATCCTATCCTCTTTCCTATCGTATCCTCTATCCTATCCTATTCTCTATCCTATTCTATCCTCTAACCTATCTATCCTCAATCCAATCCTATCCTCTATCCTATCCTATCCTCTATCGTATCCTATCCTCTATTCTATCCAATCCTCTATCGTATCCTCCATCCTATCCTATCCTCAATCCTATCCTATCCTCATTCCTATCCTATCCTCAATCCTATCCTATAATCTATCCTATAGTATCCTCTATCCTATCCTATCCTCTATCATATCCTATCCTCAATCCTATCCTATCCTCTATCCTATCCTCTCCACTATCCTATCCTATCCTCTATCCTATCCTATCCTCTATCGTATCCTCTATCCTATCCTATCCTCAATCCTATCCTATCCTCATTCCTATCCTATCCTCAATCCTATCCTATAATCGATCCTATAGTATCCTCAATCCTATCCTATCCTCTATCCTATCCTATCCTCTATCCAATCCTATCCTCAATCCTATCCTATACTCAATCCTATCCTATAATCTATCCTATAGTATCCTCTATCCTATCCTTTCCTCTATCCTATCCTATCCTCTATCCAATCCTATCCTCAATCCTATCCTATACTCATTCCTATCCTATAATCTATCCTATAGTATCCTCTATCCTATCCTTTCCTCTATCCTATCCTATCCGCAATCCTATCCTATCCTCAATCCTATCCTATCCTTTATCCTATCCTTTCCTCTATCCTATCCTATCCACAATCCTATCCTATCCTCAATCCTATCCTCTATCCTATCCTCTCATCTATCCTATCCTATCCTCAATACTATCCTATCCTATATCATATCCTATAATCTATCCTATCCTATCCTCTATCCTATCCTATCCTCTATGCTATCCTATCCTATTTCCTATTCTATCCTCTATCCAATCCAATCCCCTATCTTATCCTCTATCCTATCCTATCCTCTATCCTATCCTATCCTCAATCCTATCCTATCCTCAATCCTATCCTATCCTCTATCCCATCCTATCCTCTATCCTATCCTATCCTCAATCCTATCCTATCCTCTATCCTATAGTATCCTCTATCCTATACTATCCTCTATCCTACCCTATCCTCTATCCCATCCAATCTTCTATCCTATCCAATCCTCTATCCTATCCTCAATCCTATCCTATCCTCATTCCTATCCTATCCTCAATTGTATCCTATATTCTATCCTATAGTATCCTCTATCCTATCTTATCCTCAATCCTATCCTATCCACTATGCTATCCTATCCTCTATCCTATTCTGTCCTCTATCCTATCCTATCCTCAATCCAATCCTATACTCTATCCTATCCTATCCTCTATCTTATCCTATCCTCTATCCAATCCAATCCCCTATCGTATCCTCTATCCTATCCTATCCTCTATCCTATCCTATCCTCAATCCTATCCTATCCTCTATCCTATAGTATCCTCTATCCTATACCATCCTCTATCCTATCCTATCCTCTATCGTATCAAATCCTCTATCCTATCCAATCCTCTATCCTATCCTCTATCCTATCCTATCTTCTATCCTATCCTATCCTCTATCCTATTCTATTCTCTATCCTATCCTATCCTCTATCCTATCCTATCCTCTATCGTATGCTCTATCCTATCCTATCCTCTATCCTATCCAATCCCCCTATCCTATCCTCTATCCTATCCTATCCTCTACCCTATAATACCATGTATCCAATCCAATCCTCTATCGTATCCTAATCTCTATCCTATCCTATCCTCAATCCAATCCTATACTCTATCCTGTCCTATCCTCAATCCTATTCTATCCTCTACCATATCCTATCCTCTATCCTATCGTATCCTCTATCCTTTCTTATCCTCTATCCTACCTTATCCTCTATCCTATCCTGTCCTCTATCCTATCCTATCCTCTATCCTATCTTATCCTCTATCTTATCCTGTCCTCTATTCTATCCTATCCTCTATCTTATCCTATCCACTATCCTAACTTATCCTCTATCCTTTCCTATCCTCTATCATATCCTATCCTCTATCCTATATGATCCTCTATCCTATCCTATCCTCTATCCTATCCTATCCGCTATAACATCGTATCTTCAATTATATCGTATCCTCTATCCTAGCCTTTCCCTTATCCTATCCTATACTCTATCCTATCCTATCCTCTATCATATCCTATCCTCTATCCTATCCTATCCTCTATCATATCCTATCCTCTATCGTATCCTATCTTCTATCCTGTTCAATCCTCTATCCTATAAAATCCTCTATCCTATACTCAATCCAATCCTATACTCTATCCTATCCTAGCCTCTATCGTATCCTATCCTCTATGCTATCCTATCCTCTATCCTATCCTATCCTCTATCATATCCTATCCTCTATCGTATCCTACTCTCTATCCTATCCAATCCTCTATCCTATCCTCTATCCCATCCAATCTTCTATCCTATCCAATCCTCTATCCTATCCTCAATCCTATCCTATCCTCATTCCTATCATATCCTCAATTGTATCCTATATTCTATCCAATCCTATCCTCAATCCTATCCTATCCGCATTCCTATCCTATCCTCAACCCTATCCTATCCTCTATCCTATCCTATCCTCAATCCTATCCTATCCTCTATCCTATCCTATCCTCAATCCTATCCTATCCTCTATCCTATAGTATCCTCTATCCTATCCTATCCTCTATCCTATCCTATCCTCAATCCTATCCTATCCTCAATCCTATCCTATCCTCAATCCTATCCTATCCTCTATCCAATCCTATCCTCAATCCTATCCTATCCGCATTCCTATCCTATCCTCAACCCTATCCTATCCTCTATCCTATCCTATCCTCAATCCTATCCTATCCTCTCTCCTATTCTATCCTCTTATCGTATCCTATCCTCTATCCTATCCTCCATCCTATTCTATCCTCTATCATATCCTATCCTCTTTCCTATCCTATCCTCTATCATATCCTATCCTCAATCCTATCCTATCCTCTATCCTATCTTCTCGACTATCCTATCCTATCCTCTATCCTATCCTATCCTCAATCCTATCCTATCCTCTATCGTATTCTATCCTCTTATCGTATCCTATCCTCTATCCTATCCTCCATCCTATTCTATCCTCTATCATATCCTACCCTCTTTCCTATCCTATCCTCTATCCTATCCTATCCTCTATCCTATCTTATCCTCTATCCTATCCTGTCCTCTATCCTATCCTATCCTCTATCCTATCTTATCCTCTATCCTATCCTGTCCTCTATTCTATCCTATCCTCTATCTTATCCTATCCACTATGCTATCTTATCCTCTATCCTATCCTATCCTCTATCCTATCCTATCCTCAATCCAATCCTATACTCTATCCTATCCTATCCTCTATCCTATCGAATCCCCTATCCTATACTATCCTCTACCCTATAATACCATGTATCCTATCCTATCCTCTATCATATCCTATCCTCTATCCTATCCTATCCTCTATCATATCCTATCCTCTATCGTATCCTATCTTCTATCCTGTTCAATCCTCTATCCTATAAAATCCTCTATCCTATACTCAATCCAATCCTATACTCTATCCTATCCTAGCCTCTATCGTATCCTATCCTCTATGCTATCCTATCCTCTATCCTATCCTATCCTCTATCATATCCTATCCTCTATCGTATCCTACTCTCTATCCTATCCAATCCTCTATCCTATCCTCTATCCCATCCAATCTTCTATCCTATCCAATTCTCTATCCTATCCTCAATCCTATCCTATCCTCATTCCTATCATATCCTCAATTGTATCCTATATTCTATCCTATAGTATCCTCAATACTATCCAATCCTCTATCCTATTCTCAATCTTGTCCTATCCTCTATTATATCCTATCCTCTATGCTATCCTATCCTATTTCCTATTCTATATGCTATCCTATCCTATTCTCAATCCTGTCCTATACTCTATCCTATCCTATCCTCTATCCTATCCTATACTCTATCCAATCCAATCCCCTATCTTATCCTCTATCCTATCCTATCCTCTATCCTATCCTATCCTCAATCCTATCCTATCCTCAATCCTATCCTATCCTCTATCCTATCCTTTCCTCTATCCTATCCTATCCTCTATCCTATCCTATCCTCAATCCTATCCTATCCTCTATCCTATAGTATCCTCTATCCTATCCTATCCTCTATCCTATCCTATCCTCAATCCTATCCTATCCTCAATCCTATCCTATCCTATCCTCTATCCAATCCTATCCTCAATCCTATCCTATCCGCATTCCTATCCTATCCTCAACCCTATCCTATCCTCTATCCTATCCTATCCTCAATCCTATCCTATCCTCTCTCCTATTCTATCCTCTTATCGTATCCTATCCTCTATCCTATCCTCCATCCTATTCTATCCTCTATCATATCCTATCCTCTTTCCTATCCTATCCTCTATCATATTCTATCCTCAATCCTATCCTATCCTCTATCCTATCTTCTCGACTATCCTATCCTATCCTCTATCCTATCCTATCCTCAATCCTATCCTATCCTCTATCCTATTCTATCCTCTTATCGTATCCTATCCTCTATCCTATCCTCCATCCTATCCTATCCTCTATCATATCCTATCCTCTATCGTATCCTACTCTCTATCCTATCCAATCCTCTATCCTATCCTCTATCCCATCCAATCTTCTATCCTATCCAATCCTCTTTCCTATCCTCAATCCTATCCTATCCTCATTCCTATCATATCCTCAATTGTATCCTATATTCTATCCTATAGTATCCTCAATCCTATCCAATCCTCTATCCTATCCTCAATCTTTTCCTATCCTCTATTATATCCTATCCTCTATGCTATCGTATCCTATTTCCTATTCTATCTGCTATCCTATCCTATTCTCAATCCTGTCCTATACTCTATCCTATCCTATCCTCTATCGTATGCTCTATCCTATCCTATCCTCTATCGTATGCTCTATCCTATCGTATCCTCTATCTTATCCTCAATCCTATCCTATCCACTATGCTATCCTATCCACTATCCTATTCTATCCTCTATCCTATCCTATCCTCAATCCAATCCTATACTCTATCCTATCCTATCCTCTATCCTATCCTATACTCTATCCAATCCAATCCCCTATCTTATCCTCTATCCTATCCTATCCTCTATCCTATCCTATCCTCAATCCTATCCTATCCTCAATCCTATCCTATCCTCTATCCTATCCTTTCCTCTATCCTATCCTATCCTCTATCCTATCCTATCCTCAATCCTATCCTATCCTCTATCCTATAGTATCCTCTATCCTATCCTATCCTCTATCCTATCCTATCCTCAATCCTATCCTATCCTCAATCCTATCCTATCCTCAATCCTATCCTATCCTCTATCCAATCCTATCCTCAATCCTATCCTATCCGCATTCCTATCCTATCCTCAACCCTATCCTATCCTCTATCCTATCCTATCCTCAATCCTATCCTATCCTCTCTCCTATTCTATCCTCTTATCGTATCCTATCCTCTATCCTATCCTCCATCCTATTCTATCCTCTATCATATCCTATCCTCTTTCCTATCCTATCCTCTATCATATCCTATCCTCAATCCTATCCTATCCTCTATCCTATCTTCTCGACTATCCTATCCTATCCTCTATCCTATCCTATCCTCAATCCTATCCTATCCTCTATCCTATACTATCCTCTTATCGTATCCTATCCTCTATCCTATCCTCCATCCTATTCTATCCTCTATCATATCCTACCCTCTTTCCTATCCTATCCTCTATCCTATCCTATCCTCTATCCTATCTTATCCTCTATCCTATCCTGTCCTCTATCCTATCCTATCCTCTATCCTATCTTATCCTCTATCCTATCCTGTCCTCTATTCTATCCTATCCTCTATCTTATCCTATCCACTATGCTATCTTATCCTCTATCCTATCCTATCCTCTATCCTATCCTAGCCTCTATCGTATCCTATCCTCTATGCTATCCTATCCTCTATCCTATCCTATCCTCTATCATATCCTATCCTCTATCGTATCCTACTCTCTATCCTATCCAATCCTCTATCCTATCCTCTATCCCATCCAATCTTCTATCCTATCCAATCCTCTTTCCTATCCTCAATCCTATCCTATCCTCATTCCTATCATATCCTCAATTGTATCCTATATTCTATTCTATAGTATCCTCAATCCTATCCAATCCTCTATCCTATCCTCAATCTTTTCCTATCCTCTATTATATCCTATCCTCTATGCTATCGTATCCTATTTCCTATTCTATCTGCTATCCTATCCTATTCTCAATCCTGTCCTATACTCTATCCTATCCTATCCTCTATCGTATGCTGTATCCTATCCTATCCTCTATCGTATGCTCTATCCTATCGTATCCTCTATCTTATCCTCAATCCTATCCTATCCACTATGCTATCCTATCCACTATCCTATTCTATCCTCTATCCTATCCTATCCTCAATCCAATCCTATACTCTATCCTATCCTATCCTCTATCCTATCCTATACTCTATCCAATCCAATCCCCTATCTTATCCTCTATCCTATCCTATCCTCTATCCTATCCTATCCTCAATCCTATCCTATCCTCAATCCTATCCTATCCTCAATCCTATCCTATCCTCTATCCTATCCTTTCCTCTATCCTATCCTATCCTCTATCCTATCCTATCCTCAATCCTATCCTATCCTCTATCCTATAGTATCCTCTATCCTATCCTATCCTCTATCCTATCCTATCCTCAATCCTATCCTATCCTCAATCCTATCCTATCCTCAATCCTATCCTATCCTCTATCCAATCCTATCCTCAATCCTATCCTATCCGCATTCCTATCCTATCCTCAACCCTATCCTATCCTCTATCCTATCCTATCCTCAATCCTATCCTATCCTCTCTCCTATTCTATCCTCTTATCGTATCCTATCCTCTATCCTATCCTCCATCCTATTCTATCCTCTATCATATCCTATCCTCTTTCCTATCCTATCCTCTATCATATCCTATCCTCAATCCTATCCTATCCTCTATCCTATCTTCTCGACCATCCTATCCTATCCTCTATCCTATCCTATCCTCAATCCTATCCTATCCTCTATCCTATACTATCCTCTTATCGTATCCTATCCTCTATCCTATCCTCCATCCTATTCTATCCTCTATCATATCCTACCCTCTTTCCTATCCTATCCTCTATCCTATCCTATCCTCTATCCTATCTTATCCTCTATCCTATCCTGTCCTCTATCCTATCCTATCCTCTATCCTATCTTATCCTCTATCCTATCCTGTCCTCTATTCTATCCTATCCTCTATCTTATCCTATCCACTATGCTATCTTATCCTCTATCCTATCCTATCCTCTATCATATCCTAGCCTCTATCGTATCCTATCTTCTATCCTGTCCAATCCTCTATCCTATCCAATCCTCTATCCTATACTCAATCCTATCCTATCCTCTATCCTATCCTATCCTCTATGCTATCCTATCCTCTATCCTATCCTCAATCCTATCCTATCCTCTATCCTATCCTATCCTCTATGCTATCCTATCCTCTATCCTATTCTATCCTCTATCCTATCTATCCTCAATCCAATCCTATACTCCATCCTATCCTATCCTCTATCATATCCTATCCTCTATCGTATTCGATCTTCTATCATATCCAATCCTCTATCCTATCCTCAATCCTATCCTATCCACTATGCTATCCTATCCTCTATCCTATTCTATCCTCTATCCTATCCTATCCTCAATCCAATCCTATACTCTATCCTATCCTATCCTCTATTATATCCTATCCTCAATCCAATCCTATACTCTATCCTATCCTATCCTCTATCCTATCGAATCCCCTATCCTATACTATCCTCTACCCTATAATACCATGTATCCTATCCTATCCTCTATCATATCCTATCCTCTATCCTATCCTATCCTCTATCATATCCTATCCTCTATCGTATCCTATCTTCTATCCTGTTCAATCCTCTATCCTATCCAATCCTCTATCCTATACTCAATCCAATCCTATACTCTATCCTATCCTAGCCTCTATCGTATCCTATCCTCTATGCTATCCTATCCTCTATCCTATCCTATCCTCTATCATATCCTATCCTCTATCGTATCCTACTCTCTATCCTATCCAATCCTCTATCCTATCCTCTATCCCATCCAATCTTCTATCCTATCCAATTCTCTATCCTATCCTCAATCCTATCCTATCCTCATTCCTATCATATCCTCAATTGTATCCTATATTCTATCCTATAGTATCCTCAATACTATCCAATCCTCTATCCTATCCTCAATCTTGTCCTATCCTCTATTATATCCTATCCTCTATGCTATCCTATCCTATTTCCTATTCTATATGCTATCCTATCCTATTCTCAATCCTGTCCTATACTCTATCCTATCCTATCCTCTATCGTATGCCCCATCCTATCCTATCCTCTATCTTATCCTCAATCCTATCCTATCCACTATGCTATCCTATCCTCTATCCTATTCTATCCTCTATCCTATCCTATCCTCAATCCAATCCTATACTCTATCCTATCCTATCCTCTATCCTATCCTATACTCTATCCAATCCAATCCCCTATCTTATCCTCTATCCTATCCTATCCTCTATCCTATCCTATCCTCAATCCTATCCTATCCTCAATCCTATCCTATCCTCTATCCTATCCTTTCCTCTATCCTATCCTCTATCCTATCCTATCCTCAATCCTATCCTATCCTCTATCCTATAGTATCCTCTATCCTATCCTATCCTCTATCCTATCCTATCCTCAATCCTATCCTATCCTCAATCCTATCCTATCCTCTATCCAATCCTATCCTCAATCCTATCCTATCCGCATTCCTATCCTATCCTCAACCCTATCCTATCCTCTATCCTATCCTATCCTCAATCCTATCCTATCCTCTCTCCTATTCTATCCTCTTATCGTATCCTATCCTCTATCCTATCCTCCATCCTATTCTATCCTCTATCATATCCTATCCTCTTTCCTATCCTATCCTCTATCATATCCAATCCTCTATCCTATCCTATCCTCTATCCTATCTTCTCGACTATCCTATCCTATCCTCTATCCTATCCTATCCTCAATCCTATCCTATCCTCTATCCTATTCTATCCTCTTATCGTATCCTATCCTCTATCCTATCCTCCATCCTATTCTATCCTCTATCATATCCTACCCTCTTTCCTATCCTATCCTCTATCCTATCCTATCCTCTATCCTATCTTATCCTCTATCCTATCCTGTCCTCTATTCTATCCTATCCTCTATCTTATCCTATCCACTATGCTATCTTATCCTCTATCCTATCCTATCCTCTATCATATCCTAGCCTCTATCGTATCCTATCTTCTATCCTGTCCAATCCTCTATCCTATCCAATCCTCTATCCTATCCTCAATCTTGTCCTATCCTCTATTATATCCTATCCTCTATGCTATCCTATCCTATTTCCTATTCTATCTTCTATCCTGTCCAATCCTCTATCCTATCCAATCCTCTATCCTATACTCAATCCTATCCTATCCTCTATCCTATCCTATACTCAATCCTATCCTATCCTCTATCCTATCCTATCCTCTATGCTATCCTATCCTCTATCCTATCCTCAATCCTATCCTATCCTCTATCCTATTCTATCCTCTATGCTATCCTATCCTCTATCCTATTCTATCCTCTATCCTATCTATCCTCATTCCAATCCTATCCTCCATCCTATCCTATCCTCTATCGTATGCCCTATCTTATCCTATCCTCTATCCTATCCAATCCCCTATCCTATCCAATCCCCTATCCAATCCTCTATCCTATCCAATCCTCTATCCTATCCTCAATCCTGTCCTATCCTCTATCCTATCCTATCCTCTATGCTATCCTATCCTCTTTCCTATTCTATCCTTTATCCTATCCTATCCTCTATCCTATTCTATCCTCTATCCTATCCTATCCTCAATCCAATCCTATACTCTATCCTATCCTATCCTCTATCCTATCCTATCCTCATTCCTATCCTATCCTCAATCCTATCCAATAATCTATCCTATAGTATCCTCAATCCTATCCTATCCTCTATCCAATCCTATCCTCTATCCTATCCTATCCGCAATCCTATCCTATCCTCATTCCTATCCTATCCACAATCCTATCCTATAATCTATCCTATAGTATCCTCAATCCTATCCTATCCTCTATCCTATCCTATCCGATCCTCTATCCAATCCTATCCTCAATCCTATCATATCCTCATTCCTATCCTATCCTCACTCCTATCCTATAATCTATCCTATAGTATCCTCAATCCTATCCTATCCTCTATCCTATCCTATCCTCTATCCAATCTTATCCTCAATCCTATCCTATCCTCCTTCCTATCCTATCCTCAACCCTATCCTATAATCTATCCTATAGTATCCTCTATCCTATCCTTTCCTCTATCCTATCCTATCCGCAATCCTATCCTATCCTCAATCCTATCCTATCCTCTATCCTATACTCTCCTCTATCCTATCCTATCCTCTATCCTATCCTATCCTCTATCCTATCCTATCCTCTATGCTATCCTATCCTATTTCCTATTCTATCCTCTATCCTATCCTATTCTCAATCCAGTCCTATACTCTATCCTATCCTATCCCCTATCGTATGCTCTATCCTATCGTATCATATATCCTATCCTCAATCCTATCCTATCCACTCTGCTATCCTATCCTCTATCCTATTCTATCCTCTATCCTATCCTATCTTCAATCCAATCCTAGACTCTATCCTATCCTATCCTCTATCCTATCCTATCCTCTATCCTATCCTATCCTCTATCCCATCCTATCCTCTATGATATCCTATCCTCTATCCAATCCAATCCCCTATCTTATCCTCTATCCTATCCTATCCTCAATCCTATCCTATCCTCAATCCTATCCTATCCTCTATCCTATCCTATCCTCTATCCTATCCTATCCTCTATCCTACCCTATCCTCAATCCTATCCTATCCTCTATCCTATAGTATCCTCTATCCTATACTATCCTCTATCCTATCCTATCCTCTATCCCATCCAATCTTCTATCCTATCCAATCCTCTATCCTATCCTCAATCCTATCCTATCCTCATTCCTATCCTATCCTCAATTGTATCCTATATTCTATGCTATAGTATCCTCTATCCTATCTTATCCTCAATCCTATCCTATCCACTATGCTATCCTATCCTCTATCCTATTCTATCGTCTATCCTATCTCATCCTCAGTCCAATCCTATACTCTATCCTATCCTATCCTCTATCCTATCCTATCCTCAATCCTATCCTATCCTCAATCCTATCCTATCCTCAATCCTATCCTATCCTCTATCCAATCCTATCCTCAATCCTATCCTATCCGCATTCCTATCCTATCCTCAACCCTATCCTATCCTCTATCCTATCCTATCCTCAATCCTATCCTATCCTCTCTCCTATTCTATCCTCTTATCGTATCCTATCCTCTATCCTATCCTCCATCCTATTCTATCCTCTATCATATCCTATCCTCTTTCCTATCCTATCCTCTATCATATCCTATCCTCAATCCTATCCTATCCTCTATCCTATCTTCTCGACTATCCTATCCTATCCTCTATCCTATCCTATCCTCAATCCTATCCTATCGTCTATCGTATTCTATCCTCTTATCGTATCCTATCCTCTATCCTATCCTCCATCCTATTCTATCCTCTATCATATCCTACCCTCTTTCCTATCCTATCCTCTATCCTATCCTATCCTCTATCCTATCTTATCCTCTATCCTATCCTGTCCTCTATCCTATCCTATCCTCTATCCTATCTTATCCTCTATCCTATCCTGTCCTCTATTCTATCCTATCCTCTATCTTATCCTATCCACTATGCTATCTTATCCTCTATCCTATCCTATCCTCTATCCTATCCTATCCTCAATCCAATCCTATACTCTATCCTATCCTATCCTCTATCCTATCGAATCCCCTATCCTATACTATCCTCTACCCTATAATACCATGTATCCTATCCTATCCTCTATCATATCCTATCCTCTATCCTATCCTATCCTCTATCATATCCTATCCTCTATCGTATCCTATCTTCTATCCTGTTCAATCCTCTATCCTATAAAATCCTCTATCCTATACTCAATCCAATCCTATACTCTATCCTATCCTAGCCTCTATCGTATCCTATCCTCTATGCTATCCTATCCTCTATCCTATCCTATCCTCTATCATATCCTATCCTCTATCGTATCCTACTCTCTATCCTATCCAATCCTCTATCCTATCCTCTATCCCATCCAATCTTCTATCCTATCCAATTCTCTATCCTATCCTCAATCCTATCCTATCCTCATTCCTATCATATCCTCAATTGTATCCTATATTCTATCCTATAGTATCCTCAATACTATCCAATCCTCTATCCTATCCTCAATCTTGTCCTATCCTCTATTATATCCTATCCTCTATGCTATCCTATCCTATTTCCTATTCTATATGCTATCCTATCCTATTCTCAATCCTGTCCTATACTCTATCCTATCCTATCCTCTATCCTATCCTATACTCTATCCAATCCAATCCCCTATCTTATCCTCTATCCTATCCTATCCTCTATCCTATCCTATCCTCAATCCTATCCTATCCTCAATCCTATCCTATCCTCTATCCTATCCTTTCCTCTATCCTATCCTATCCTCTATCCTATCCTATCCTCAATCCTATCCTATCCTCTATCCTATAGTATCCTCTATCCTATCCTATCCTCTATCCTATCCTATCCTCAATCCTATCCTATCCTCAATCCTATCCTATCCTATCCTGTATCCAATCCTATCCTCAATCCTATCCTATCCGCATTCCTATCCTATCCTCAACCCTATCCTATCCTCTATCCTATCCTATCCTCAATCCTATCCTATCCTCTCTCCTATTCTATCCTCTTATCGTATCCTATCCTCTATCCTATCCTCCATCCTATTCTATCCTCTATCATATCCTATCCTCTTTCCTATCCTATCCTCTATCATATTCTATCCTCAATCCTATCCTATCCTCTATCCTATCTTCTCGACTATCCTATCCTATCCTCTATCCTATCCTATCCTCAATCCTATCCTATCCTCTATCCTATTCTATCCTCTTATCGTATCCTATCCTCTATCCTATCCTCCATCCTATCCTATCCTCTATCATATCCTATCCTCTATCGTATCCTACTCTCTATCCTATCCAATCCTCTATCCTATCCTCTATCCCATCCAATCTTCTATCCTATCCAATCCTCTTTCCTATCCTCAATCCTATCCTATCCTCATTCCTATCATATCCTCAATTGTATCCTATATTCTATCCTATAGTATCCTCAATCCTATCCAATCCTCTATCCTATCCTCAATCTTTTCCTATCCTCTATTATATCCTATCCTCTATGCTATCGTATCCTATTTCCTATTCTATCTGCTATCCTATCCTATTCTCAATCCTGTCCTATACTCTATCCTATCCTATCCTCTATCGTATGCTCTATCCTATCCTATCCTCTATCGTATGCTCTATCCTATCGTATCCTCTATCTTATCCTCAATCCTATCCTATCCACTATGCTATCCTATCCACTATCCTATTCTATCCTCTATCCTATCCTATCCTCAATCCAATCCTATACTCTATCCTATCCTATCCTCTATCCTATCCTATACTCTATCCAATCCAATCCCCTATCTTATCCTCTATCCTATCCTATCCTCTATCCTATCCTATCCTCAATCCTATCCTATCCTCAATCCTATCCTATCCTCTATCCTATCCTTTCCTCTATCCTATCCTATCCTCTATCCTATCCTATCCTCAATCCTATCCTATCCTCTATCCTATAGTATCCTCTATCCTATCCTATCCTCTATCCTATCCTATCCTCAATCCTATCCTATCCTCAATCCTATCCTATCCTCAATCCTATCCTATCCTCTATCCAATCCTATCCTCAATCCTATCCTATCCGCATTCCTATCCTATCCTCAACCCTATCCTATCCTCTATCCTATCCTATCCTCAATCCTATCCTATCCTCTCTCCTATTCTATCCTCTTATCGTATCCTATCCTCTATCCTATCCTCCATCCTATTCTATCCTCTATCATATCCTATCCTCTATCATATCCTATCCTCAATCCTATCCTATCCTCTATCCTATCTTCTCGACTATCCTATCCTATCCTCTATCCTATCCTATCCTCAATCCTATCCTATCCTCTATCCTATACTATCCTCTTATCGTATCCTATCCTCTATCCTATCCTCCATCCTATTCTATCCTCTATCATATCCTACCCTCTTTCCTATCCTATCCTCTATCCTATCCTATCCTCTATCCTATCTTATCCTCTATCCTATCCTGTCCTCTATCCTATCCTATCCTCTATCCTATCTTATCCTCTATCCTATCCTGTCCTCTATTCTATCCTATCCTCTATCTTATCCTATCCACTATGCTATCTTATCCTCTATCCTATCCTATCCTCTATCCTATCCTAGTCTCTATCGTATCCTATCCTCTATGCTATCCTATCCTCTATCCTATCCTATCCTCTATCATATCCTATCCTCTATCGTATCCTACTCTCTATCCTATCCAATCCTCTATCCTATCCTCTATCCCATCCAATCTTCTATCCTATCCAATTCTCTATCCTATCCTCAATCCTATCCTATCCTCATTCCTATCATATCCTCAATTGTATCCTATATTCTATCCTATAGTATCCTCAATACTATCCAATCCTCTATCCTATCCTCAATCTTGTCCTATCCTCTATTATATCCTATCCTCTATGCTATCCTATCCTATTTCCTATTCTATATGCTATCCTATCCTATTCTCAATCCTGTCCTATACTCTATCCTATCCTATCCTCTATCGTATGCCCCATCCTATCCTATCCTCTATCTTATCCTCAATCCTATCCTATCCACTATGCTATAATATCCTCTATCCTATTCTATCCTCTATCCTATCCTATCCTCAATCCAATCCTATACTCTATCCTATCCTATCCTCTATCCTATCCTATACTCTATCCAATCCAATCCCCTATCTTATCCTCTATCCTATCCTATCCTCTATCCTATCCTATCCTCAATCCTATCCTATCCTCAATCCTATCCTATCCTCTATCCTATCCTTTCCTCTATCCTATCCTCTATCCTATCCTATCCTCAATCCTATCCTATCCTCTATCCTATAGTATCCTCTATCCTATCCTATCCTCTATCCTATCCTATCCTCAATCCTATCCTATCCTCAATCCTATCCTATCCTCTATCCAATCCTATCCTCAATCCTATCCTATCCGCATTCCTATCCTATCCTCAACCCTATCCTATCCTCTATCCTATCCTATCCTCAATCCTATCCTATCCTCTCTCCTATTCTATCCTCTTATCGTATCCTATCCTCTATCCTATCCTCCATCCTATTCTATCCTCTATCATATCCTATCCTCTTTCCTATCCTATCCTCTATCATATCCTATCCTCTATCCTATCCTATCCTCTATCCTATCTTCTCGACTATCCTATCCTATCCTCTATCCTATCCTATCCTCAATCCTATCCTATCCTCTATCCTATTCTATCCTCTTATCGTATCCTATCCTCTATCCTATCCTCCATCCTATTCTATCCTCTATCATATCCTACCCTCTTTCCTATCCTATCCTCTATCCTATCCTATCCTCTATCCTATCTTATCCTCTATCCTATCCTGTCCTCTATTCTATCCTATCCTCTATCTTATCCTATCCACTATGCTATCTTATCCTCTATCCTATCCTATCCTCTATCATATCCTAGCCTCTATCGTATCCTATCTTCTATCCTGTCCAATCCTCTATCCTATCCAATCCTCTATCCTATCCTCAATCTTGTCCTATCCTCTATTATATCCTATCCTCTATGCTATCCTATCCTATTTCCTATTCTATCTTCTATCCTGTCCAATCCTCTATCCTATCCAATCCTCTATCCTATACTCAATCCTATCCTATCCTCTATCCTATCCTATACTCAATCCTATCCTATCCTCTATCCTATCCTATCCTCTATGCTATCCTATCCTCTATCCTATCCTCAATCCTATCCTATCCTCTATCCTATTCTATCCTCTATGCTATCCTATCCTCTATCCTATTCTATCCTCTATCCTATCTATCCTCATTCCAATCCTATCCTCCATCCTATCCTATCCTCTATCGTATGCCCTATCTTATCCTATCCTCTATCCTATCCAATCCCCTATCCTATCCAATCCCCTATCCAATCCTCTATCCTATCCAATCCTCTATCCTATCCTCAATCCTGTCCTATCCTCTATCCTATCCTATCCTCTATGCTATCCTATCCTCTTTCCTATTCTATCCTTTATCCTATCCTATCCTCTATCCTATTCTATCCTCTATCCTATCCTATCCTCAATCCAATCCTATACTCTATCCTATCCTATCCTCTATCCTATCCTATCCTCATTCCTATCCTATCCTCAATCCTATCCAATAATCTATCCTATAGTATCCTCAATCCTATCCTATCCTCTATCCAATCCTATCCTCTATCCTATCCTATCCGCAATCCTATCCTATCCTCATTCCTATCCTATCCACAATCCTATCCTATAATCTATCCTATAGTATCCTCAATCCTATCCTATCCTCTATCCTATCCTATCCGATCCTCTATCCAATCCTATCCTCAATCCTATCATATCCTCATTCCTATCCTATCCTCACTCCTATCCTATAATCTATCCTATAGTATCCTCAATCCTATCCTATCCTCTATCCTATCCTATCCTCTATCCAATCTTATCCTCAATCCTATCCTATCCTCCTTCCTATCCTATCCTCAACCCTATCCTATAATCTATCCTATAGTATCCTCTATCCTATCCTTTCCTCTATCCTATCCTATCCGCAATCCTATCCTATCCTCAATCCTATCCTATCCTCTATCCTATACTCTCCTCTATCCTATCCTATCCTCTATCCTATCCTATCCTCTATCCTATCCTATCCTCTATGCTATCCTATCCTATTTCCTATTCTATCCTCTATCCTATCCTATTCTCAATCCAGTCCTATACTCTATCCTATCCTATCCCCTATCGTATGCTCTATCCTATCGTATCATATATCCTATCCTCAATCCTATCCTATCCACTCTGCTATCCTATCCTCTATCCTATTCTATCCTCTATCCTATCCTATCTTCAATCCAATCCTAGACTCTATCCTATCCTATCCTCTATCCTATCCTATCCTCTATCCTATCCTATCCTCTATCCCATCCTATCCTCTATGATATCCTATCCTCTATCCAATCCAATCCCCTATCTTATCCTCTATCCTATCCTATCCTCAATCCTATCCTATCCTCTATCCTATACTCTCCTCTATCCTATCCTATCCTCTATCCTATCCTATTCTCTATCCTATCCTATCCTATCCTCTATCGTAATCTCTATCCTATCCTATTAACTATCGTATGCTCTATCCTATCCTATCCTCTATCCTATCCTATCCTCAATCCAATCCTATCCTCTATCCTATCCTATCCTCTATCGTCTCCTCTCCTCAATCCTATCCTATCCTCAATCCTAACCTATTCACTATCCAATCCTATACTCTATTGTATCCTATCCTCTATCGTATCCTATCCTCTATCCTATCCAATCCTCTATCCTATCCTATCCTCTATCCTATCCTATCCTCTATCCTATCCTATCCTCTATCCAATCCTATACACTATCCTATCCTATCCTCTATCGTATCCTATCCTCTATCCTATCCAATCCTCTACCCTATCCTCTATCCTATCCTATCCTCTATCCTATCCTATCTTCTATCCTATCCTATTCTCTATCCTATCCTATCCTCTATCCTATCCAATCCTCTATCCTATCCTCTATCCTATCCTATCCTCTATCCTATCCTATCCTCAATCCAATCCTATACTCTATCCTATCCTATCCTCTATCCTATCCTATCCTCTATCCTATCCTATCTTCTATCCTATCCTATCCTCTATCCTATCCTATCCTCTATCCTATCCTATCCTCAATCCAATCCTATACTCTATCCTATCCTATCCTCTATCCTAACTTATCCTCTATCCTATCCTATCCTCAATCCTATCCTATCCTCAATCCTATCCTATCCTCTGTCCTATCCTCTTCTCTATCCTATCCTATCCTCTATCCTATCCTATCCTCTATCCTATCCTATCCTCTACCCTACCTTATCCTCTATCCTATCCTTTACTCTATTCTATCCTATCCTCTATCTTATCCTATCCACTATCCTATCCAATCCTCAATCCAATCCTATACTCTATCCTATCCTATTCTCTATCCTATCCTATCCTATCCTCTATCCCATCCTCTATCCTATCCTATCCTCTATCCTATCCTATACTCTATCCTATCCTATCCTCTATCCTATCCTATCCTCTATCCCATCCTAATCTCTATCCTATCAATACCCTATCCAATTCTCTATCCTATCCTATCCTCTATCCAATCCTATCCTCAATTCAATCCTATCCTCTATCCTATAATATCCTCTATCCTATCTTATCCTTTCCTCTATCCTATCCTATCGTATCCTCTATCCTATCCTCTATCCTATCCTCTATCGTATCCTCTATCCTATCCTCTATCCTATCCTATCCTCTATCCTATCCTATCCTCTATCCTATCCTCTCTTCAATCCTATCCTATTCTCTATCCTATTCTATCCTCTATCCTATCCTATCCTCAATCCAATCCTATACTCTATTGTATCCTATCCTCTATCGTATCCTATCCTCTATCCTATCCAATCCTCTATCCAATCCTCTATCCAATCCTATACACTATCCTATCCTATCCTCTATCGTATTCTATCCTCTATCCTATCCAATCCTCTATCCTATCCTCTATCTTATCCTATCCTCTATCCTATCCTATCTTCTATCCTATCCTATTCTCTATCCTATCCTATCCTCTATCCTATCCTATCCACTATCGTATGCTCTATCCTATCCTATCCTCTATCCTATCCTATCCTCAATCCAATCCTATCCTCTATCCTATCCTATCCTCTATCCTATCCTATCCTCTATCCTATCCTATCCTCTATCCTATCCTATCCTCTATCCTATCCTATCCTCTATCCTATCCTATCCTCTATCCTATCCTATCCTCTATCCTATCCTATCTTCTATACTATCCTATTCTCTATCCTATCCTATCCTCTATCCTATCCTATCCTCTATCCTATCCTATCCTCTATCCTATCCTATCCTCAATCCAATCCTATACTCTATCCTATCCTATTCTCTATCCTATCCTATCCTATCCTCTATCCTATTATCTATCCTATCCTATCCTCTATCCTATCCTATATTCTATCCTATCCTATCCTCTATCCTATCCTATCCTCTATCCTATCCTATCCTCTATCCTATCCTATCCTCTATCCTATCCTATCCTCTATCCTATCCTATCCTCTATCCTATCCTATCCTCTATCCTATCCTATCCTCAATCCAATCCTATACTCTATTGTATCCTATCCTCTATCGTATCCTATCCTCTATCCTATCCAATCCTCTATCCTATCCTCTATCCAATCCTATACACTATCCTATCCTATCCTCTAACGTAGCCTATCCTCTATCCTATCCAATCCTCTATCCTATCCTATCCTCTATCCTATCCTATCTTCTATCCTATCCTATTCTCTATCCTATCCTATCCTCTATCCTATCCTATCCACTATCGTATGCTCTATCCTATCCTATCCTCTATCCTATCCTATCCTCAATCCAATCCTATACTCTATCCTATCCTATCCTCTATCCTATCCTATCCTCTATCCTATCCTATCCTCTATCCTATCCTATCTTCTATACTATCCTATTCTCTATCCTATCCTATCCTCTATCCTATCCTATCCTCTATCCTATCCTATCCTCTATCCTATCCTATCCTCAATCCATTCCTATACTCTATCCTATCCTATCCTCTATCCTAACTTATCCTCTATCCTATCCTATCCTCAATCCTATCCTATCCTCAATCCTATCCTATCCTCTATCCTATCCTCTTCTCTATCCTATCCTATCCTCTATCCTATCCTATCCTCAATCCTATCCTATCCTCTATCCTATCTTATCCTCTATCCTATCCTTTACTCTATTCTATCCTATCCTCTATCTTATCCTATCCACTATCCTATCCTATCCTCAATCCAATCCTATACTCTATCCTATCCTATTCTCTATCCTATCCTATCCTATCCTCTATCCTATTATCTATCCTATCCTATCCTCTATCCTATCCTATATTCTATCCTATCCTATCCTCTATCCTATCCTATCCTCTATCCTATTCTATCCTCTATCCTATCCTATCCTCAATCCAATCCTATACTCTATCCTATCCTATCCTCTATCGTATCCTATCCTCTATCCTATCCAATCCTGTATTCCATCCTCTACCCTATCCTATCCTATCCTCTATCCAATCCTATACACTATCCTATCCTATCCTCTATCGTATCCTATCCTCTATCCTATCCAATCCTCTATCCTATCCTCTATCCTATCCTATCCTATCTTCTATCCTATCCTATTCTCTATCCTATCCTATCCTCTATCCTATCCAATCCTCTATCCTATCCTCTATCCTATCCTCTATCCTATCCTATCCTCTATCCTATCCTATCCTCAATCCAATCCTATACTCTATCCTATCCTATCCTCTATCCTATCCTATCCTCTATCCTATCCTATCTTCTATACTATCCTACTCTCTATCCTATCCAATCCTCTATCCTA
>NW_027489215.1:0-70838 GCF_050948215.1 Halictus rubicundus | reverse complement strand
AGAGGATAGAATAGGATAGAGGTTAGGATAGGATAGAGGATAGGATAGGATAGAGGATAGGATAGGAGAGAAGGATAGAATAGGATAGAGGATAGGATACGATAGAGGATAGGATAGAGGATAGGATAGGATAGAGGATAGGATAGGATAGGATAGAGGATAGGATAGGATAGAGGATAGGATAGGATAGAGGATAGGATAGGATAGAGGATAGTATAGGATAGAGGATAGGATAGGATAGAGGATAGGATAGGATAGAGGATAGGAAATAGGATTGAATAGAATAGAGGATAGGATATAATACAGGATATTATAGGATAGTCGATAGGATAGGATTGAGGATAGGACGGGATAGAGGAGAGGATAGAGAATAGGATAGGATAGAGGGTAGGATAGGCGATTGGATAGGATAGCGGATAGGAGACGATAGAGGATATGATAGGATAGAGTATAGGATAGGATGCAGAATAGGATAGGATAGGTGATAGGATAGGGTAGAGGATAGGGGATTGGATAGGATAGAGGATAGGATATAATACAGGATATGATAGGATACAGGATAGGACGGGATAGACGATAGGATACAGGATTGGATAGGATAGAGGATATTATAGGAAAGAGGGTGGGATCTGATAGAGGATACGTTATTATAGAGGATAGGGTAGGATAGAGGATCGGATAGGATAGAGGATTGGATAGGATAGAGGGTAGCATGGGATTGAGGATAGGATATGTTAGAGGCTAGGATACGATAGAGGATAGGATATAATACAGGATAGGATAGGATAGAGGATAGGATAGGATAGAGGATAGGATAGTATAGAGGATAGGATAGGATAGAGGAGAGGATAGGATAGAGAATGGGATAGGATAGAGGATAGGATAGGATAGAGGATAGGATAGGATAGAGGATAGGATAGGATAGAGGATATGATAGGATAGAGGATAGGATAGGATAGGATAGAGGATAGGATAGGATATTGGATGGGATAAGATAGGATAGAGGATAGGATAGAGGATTGGATAGGATAGAGGATAGGATAGGGTAGAGGATAGGATGGGATAGAGGATAGGATAGGATAGAGGATAGGATAGGATAGATGATATTATAGGATAGAGGATAGGATAGGATAGAGGATAGAATAGGATAGAGGATAGGATAGGATAGAGGATAGGATAGGATAGAGGATAGGATAGGAGAGAAGGATAGAATAGGTTAGAGGATAGGATACGATAGAGGATAGGATAGAGGATAGGATAGGTTAGAGGATAGGATAGGATAGGATAGAGGATAGGATAGGATAGAGGATAGGATAGGATAGAGGATAGGATAGGATAGAGGATAGTATAGGATAGAGGATAGGATAGGATAGAGGATAGGATAGGCTAGAGGATAGGATAGGATAGAGGATAGGATAGGATAGAGGATAGTATAGGATAGAGGATAGGATAGGATAGAGGATAGTATAGGATAGAGGATAGGATAGGATAGAGGATAGGATAGGATAGAGGATAGGATAGGTTTGAGGATAGTATAGGATAGAGGATAGGATAGGATAGAGGATAGGATAGGATAGAGGATATGATATTATAGAGGATAGGATAGGGTAGAGGATAGGATAGGATAGAGGATAGGATAGGATAGACGATAGGATAGGATAGAGGATAGGATATGATAGAGGATAGGATAGGATAGAGTATAGGATAGGATAGAGGATAGGATAGGATATAGGATAGGATGGGATAGAGGATAGGATAGGATAGAGGATAGGAAATGATAGAGGATAGGATACGATAGAGGATAGGATAAAGGATTGGATAGGATAGAGGTCAGGATACGGTAGAGTATAGGGTAGGATAGAGGATAGGATAGGATAGAGAATAGGATAGGAAAGAGGATAGGATAGGATAGTGGATAGGATAGGATAGAGGATATGATAGGATAGAGTATGGGATAGGGAAGAGGAGAGGATAGGATAGAGGATAGGATAGGATAGAGGATAGGATAGGATAGAGGATAGGATAGTATAGAGGATAGGATAGTATAGAGGATAGGATAGGATAGAGGATAGGATAGGATAGAGGATAGGATAGGATATTGGATACGATAGGCTTGAGGATAGGTTTGGTGAGAGGATAGGATAGGATAAAGGATAGGATAGGATAGTGGATAGGATAGGATAGAGGATAGCATAGAGAATAGGATAGGATACAGGATAGGATAGGCGATTGGATAGGATAGATGATATTATAGGAAAGAGGATATGATATGATAGAGGATACGATATTATAGAGGATAGGGTAGGATAGAGGATAGGATAGGATAGAGGATAGGATAGGATAGTGGATAGGATAGGATGAAGATAGGATAGGAAAGAGGATAGGATAGGATAGAGGAGAGGATAGGATAGAGGATAGGATAGAGGATAGGATAGGTTAGAGGATAGGATAGGATAGAGGATAGGATAGAGGATAGGATAGAGGATTGGATAGGATAGTGGATACGATATTATAGAGGATAGGGTAGGATAGAGGATAGGATAGGATAGAGGATAGGATAGGATAGAGGATAGGATAGGATAGAGGATAGGATAGGATAGGGGATAGGATAGGATAGAGGATAGGATAGGATAAAGGTTTGGATAGGATAGAGGATAGGATAGGATAGAGGATAGGATAGGATAGAGGATACGATATAGGATTGGATACGATAGAGGATAGGATAGGAAAGAGGATAGGATAGGATAGAGGATAGGATAGGATAGAGGATGGGATGGGATAAAGGATACGATATTATAGAGGATAGGATAGGATAGGATAGAGGATACGATATAGGATTGGATAGGATAGAGGATAGGATAGGAAAGAGGATAGGGTAGGATAGAGGATAGGATAGGATAGAGGATAGGATAGGATAGAGGATAGGATAGGATAGAGGATAGGATGGGATAGAGGATACGATATTATAGAGGATAGGATAGGATAGACGATAGGATAGGATAGAGGATAGGATAGGATAGAGGATAGGATAGGATAGAGGATAGGATAGGATAGACGATAGGATAGGATAGAGGATAGGATAGGATAGAGGATAGGATAGGATAGTGGATAGGATAGGATAGAGTATAGGATAGGATAGAGGATAGGATAGGATATTGGATGGGATAAGATAGGATAGAGGATAGGATATAGGATTGGATAGGATAGAGGATAGGATAGGGTAGAGGATAGGATAGGATAGAGGATAGGATAGGATAGAGGATAGGATAGGATAGAGAATGGGATAGGATAGAGCATAGGATAGGATAGAGGATAGGATAGGATAGAGGATAGGATAGGATAGAGGATAGGATAGGATAGAGGATAGGATAGGATAGAGGATAGGATAGGATAGGGGATAGGATAGGATAGAGGATAGGATAGGATAAAGGTTTGGATAGGATAGAGGATAGGATAGGATAGAGGATAGGATAGGATAGAGGATACGATATAGGATTGGATAGGATAGAGGATAGGATAGGAAAGAGGATAGGATAGGATAGAGGATAGGATAGGATAGAGGATGGGATGGGATAAAGGATACGATATTATAGAGGATAGGATAGGATCGGATAGAGGATACGATATAGGATTGGATAGGATAGAGGATAGGATAGGATAGAGGATAGGATAGGATAGAGGATAGGATAGGATAGAGGATAGGATAGGATAGAGGATAGGATAGGATAGAGGATAGGATAGGATAGAGGATAGGATAGGATAGAGGATAGGATAGGATAGAGAACAGGATAGGATAGAGGATAGGATAGGATAGAGGATAGGATAGGATAGAGGATAGGATAGGATAGAGGATAGGAAAGGATAGAGGATAGGATAGGATAGGATAGAGGATAGGATAGGATAGAGGATAGGATAGGATAGAGGATAGGATAGGATAGAGGATAGGATAGGATAGAGGATAGGATAGGATAGGGGATAGGATAGGATAGAGGATAGGATAGGATAAAGGTTTGGATAGGATAGAGGATAGGATAGGATAGAGGATAGGATAGGATAGAGGATACGATATAGGATTGGATAGGATAGAGGATAGGATAGGAAAGAGGATAGGATAGGATAGAGGATAGGATAGGATAGAGGATGGGATGGGATAAAGGATACGATATTATAGAGGATAGGATAGGATCGGATAGAGGATACGATATAGGATTGGATAGGATAGAGGATAGGATAGGATAGAGGATAGGATAGGATAGAGGATAGGATAGGATAGAGGATAGGATAGGATAGAGGATAGGATAGAATATAGGATAGGATAGGATAGAGGATAGGATAGGATAGAGGATAGGATAGGATAGAGGATAGGATAGGATAGAGGATAGGATAGGATAGAGGATAGGATAGGATAGAGGATAGGATAGGATAGAGGATAGGATAGGATAGAGGATAGGATAGGATAGAGGATAGGATAGGATAGAGGATAGGATAGGATAGAGGATAGGATAGGATAGAGGATAGGATAGGATAGAGGATAGGATAGGATAGAGGATAGGATAGGATAGAGGATAGGATAGGATAGAGGATAGGATAGGAGAGAAGGATAGAATAGGATAGAGGATAGGATACGATAGAGGATAGGATAGAGGATAGGATAGGTTAGAGGATAGGATAGGATAGGATAGAGGATAGGATAGGATAAAGGTTTGGATAGGATAGAGGATAGGATAGGATAGAGGATAGGATAGGATAGAGGATACGAAATAGGATTGGATAGGATAGAGGATAGGATAGGAAAGAGGATAGCATAGGATAGAGGATAGGATAGGATAGAGGATAGGATAAGATAGAGGATAGGATAGGATAGAGGATAGGATAGGATAGAGGATAGGATAGGATAGAGGATAGGATAGGATAGAGTATAGGATAGGATAGAGGATAGGATAGGACAGAGGATAAGATAGGATAGAGGATAGGATAGGATAGAGGATAGGATAGGATAGAGGATAGGATAGGACAGAGGATAAGATAGGATAGAGGATAGGATAAGTTAGAGGATAGGATAGGATAGAGGATAGGATAGAGGATTGGATAGGATAGAGGATACGATAGGATAGAGGATAGGATAGGATAGAGGATAGGATAGATGATAGGATAGGATAGAGGATAGGATAGGATAGTGGATAGGATAGGATAGAGGATAGGATAGGATAGGATAGAGCATAGGATAGGATAGATGATATTATAGGAGAGAGGATAGGATAGGATAGAGGATAGGATAGGATAGAGGATAGGATAGGATAGAGGATAGGATAGGATAGAGAATACGATAGGATAGAGGATAGGATAGGATAGAGGATAGGATAGGATATAGGATAGGAAAGGATAGAGGATAGGAAAGGATAGGTTAGAGGATAGGATAGGATAGAGGATAGGATAGGATAGAGGATAGGATAGGATAGAGGATAGGATAGGATAGGGGATAGGATAGGATAGAGGATAGGATAGAGGATAGGATAGGATAAAGGTTTGGATAGGATAGAGGATAGGATAGGATAGAGGATAGGATAGGATAGAGGATACGATATAGGATTGGATACGATAGAGGATAGGATAGGAAAGAGGATAGGATAGGATAGAGGATAGGATAGGATAGAGGATGGGATGGGATAAAGGATACGATATTATAGAGGATAGGATAGGATAGGATAGAGGATACGATATAGGATTGGATAGGATAGAGGATAGGATAGGAAAGAGGATAGGGTAGGATAGAGGATAGGATAGGATAGAGGATAGGATAGGATAGAGGATAGGATAGGATAGAGGATAGGATGGGATAGAGGATACGATATTATAGAGGATAGGATAGGATAGACGATAGGATAGGATAGAGGATAGGATAGGATAGAGGATAGGATAGGATAGAGGATAGGATAGGATAGACGATAGGATAGGATAGAGGATAGGATAGGATAGAGGATAGGATAGGATAGTGGATAGGATAGGATAGAGGATAGGATAGGATAGAGGATAGGATAGGATAGAGGATAGGATAGGATAGGATAGAGAATAGGATAGGATAGATGATATTATAGGAAAGAGGGTAGGATAGGATAGAGGATACGATATTATAGACGATAGGATAGGATAGAGTATAGGATAGGATAGAGGATAGGATAGGATATTGGATGGGATAAGATAGGATAGAGGATAGGATATAGGATTGGATAGGATAGAGGATAGGATAGGGTAGAGGATAGGATAGGATAGAGGATAGGATAAGATAGAGGATAGGATAGGATAGAGGATAGGATAGGATAGAGGATAGGATAGGATAGAGGATAGGATAGGATAGAGGATAGGATAGGATAGAGGATACGAAATAGGATTGGATAGGATAGAGGATAGGATAAGAAAGAGGATAGCATAGGATAGAGAATGGGATAGGATAGAGGATAGAATAGGATAGAGGATAGGATAAGATAGAGGATAGGATAGGATAGAGGATAGGATAGGATAGAGGATAGGATAGGATAGAGGATAGGATAGGATAGAGTATAGGATAGGATAGAGGATAGGATAGGACAGAGGATAAGATAGGATAGAGGATAGGATAGGATAGAGGATAGGATAGGATAGAGGATAGGATAGGACAGAGGATAAGATAGGATAGAGGATAGGATAAGTTAGAGGATAGGATAGGATAGAGGATAGGATAGAGGATTGGATAGGATAGAGGATACGATAGGATAGAGGATAGGATAGGATAGAGGATAGGATAGGATAGAGGATAGGATAGGATAGAGAATAGGATAGGATAGAGGATAGGATAGGATAGAGGATAGGATAGGATAGAGGATAGGATAGGATAGAGAATAGGATAGGATAGATGATATTATAGGAAAGAGGGTAGGATAGGATAGAGGATACGATATTATAGACGATAGGATAGGATAGAGTATAGGATAGGATAGAGGATAGGATAGGATATTGGATGGGATAAGATAGGATAGAGGATAGGATATAGGATTGGATAGGATAGAGGATAGGATAGGGTAGAGGATAGGATAGGATAGAGGATAGGATAAGATAGAGGATAGGATAGGATAGAGGATAGGATAGGATAGAGGATAGGATAGGATAGAGGATAGGATAGGATAGAGGATAGGATAGGATAGAGGATACGAAATAGGATTGGATAGGATAGAGGATAGGATAAGAAAGAGGATAGCATAGGATAGAGAATGGGATAGGATAGAGGATAGAATAGGATAGAGGATAGGATAAGATAGAGGATAGGATAGGATAGAGGATAGGATAGGATAGAGGATAGGATAGGATAGAGGATAGGATAGGATAGAGTATAGGATAGGATAGAGGATAGGATAGGACAGAGGATAAGATAGGATAGAGGATAGGATAGGATAGAGGATAGGATAGGATAGAGGATAGGATAGGACAGAGGATAAGATAGGATAGAGGATAGGATAAGTTAGAGGATAGGATAGGATAGAGGATAGGATAGAGGATTGGATAGGATAGAGGATACGATAGGATAGAGGATAGGATAGGATAGAGGATAGGATAGGATAGAGGATAGGATAGGATAGAGAATAGGATAGGATAGAGGATAGGATAGGATAGAGGATAGGATAGGATAGAGGATAGGATAGGATAGAGGATAGGAAAGGATAGAGGATAGGATAGGATAGGATAGAGGATAGGATAGGATAGAGGATAGGATAGGATAGAGGATAGGATAGGATAGAGGATAGGATAGGATAGGGGATAGGATAGGATAGAGGATAGGATAGGATAAAGGTTTGGATAGGATAGAGGATAGGATAGGATAGAGGATAGGATAGGATAGAGGATAGGATAGGATAGAGGATAGGATAGGATAGAGGATAGGATAGGATAGAGGATAGGATAGGATAGAGGATAGGATAGGATAGAGGATAGGATAGGATAGAGGATAGGATAGGATAGAGGATAGGATAGGATAGAGGATAGGATAGGATAGAGGATAGGATAGGATAGAGGATAGGATAGGATAGAGGATAGGATAGGAGAGAAGGATAGGATAGGATAGGATAGAGGATAGGATAGGATATTGGATGGGATAAGATAGGATAGAGGATAGGATAGAGGATTGGATAGGATAGAGGATAGGATAGGGTAGAGGATAGGATGGGATAGAGGATAGGATAGGATAGAGGATAGGATAGGATAGATGATATTATAGGATAGAGGATAGGATAGGATAGAGGATAGAATAGGATAGAGGTTAGGATAGGATAGAGGATAGGATAGGATAGAGGATAGGATAGGAGAGAAGGATAGAATAGGATAGAGGATAGGATACGATAGAGGATAGGATAGAGGATAGGATAGGTTAGAGGATAGGATAGGATAGGATAGAGGATAGGATAGGATAGAGGATAGGATAGGATAGAGGATAGGATAGGATAGAGGATAGTATAGGATAGAGGATAGGATAGGATGGAGGATAGGATAGGCTAGAGGATAGGATAGGATAGAGGATAGGATAGGATAGAGGATAGTATAGGATAGAGGATAGGATAGGATAGAGGATAGTATAGGATAGAGGATAGGATAGGATAGAGGATAGGATAGGATAGAGGATAGGATAGGTTTGAGGATAGTATAGGATAGAGGATAGGATAGGATAGAGGATAGGATAGGATAGAGGATATGATATTATAGAGGATAGGATAGGGTAGAGGATAGGATAGGATAGAGGATAGGATAGGATAGACGATAGGATAGGATAGAGGATAGGATATGATAGAGGATAGGATAGGATAGAGTATAGGATAGGATAGAGGATAGGATAGGATATAGGATAGGATGGGATAGAGGATAGGATAGGATAGAGGATAGGAAATGATAGAGGATAGGATAGGATAGAGGATAGGATAAAGGATTGGATAGGATAGAGGTCAGGATACGGTAGAGTATAGGGTAGGATAGAGGATAGGATAGGATAGAGAATAGGATAGGAAAGAGGATAGGATAGGATAGTGGATAGGATAGGATAGAGGATATGATAGGATAGAGTATGGGATAGGGAAGAGGAGAGGATAGGATAGAGGATAGGATAGGATAGAGGATAGGATAGGATAGAGGATAGGATAGTATAGAGGATAGGATAGTATAGAGGATAGGATAGGATAGAGGATAGGAAATGATAGAGGATAGGATAGGATAGAGGATAGGATAAAGGATTGGATAGGATAGAGGTCAGGATACGGTAGAGTATAGGGTAGGATAGAGGATAGGATAGGATAGAGAATAGGATAGGAAAGAGGATAGGATAGGATAGTGGATAGGATAGGATAGAGGATATGATAGGATAGAGTATGGGATAGGGAAGAGGAGAGGATAGGATAGAGGATAGGATAGGATAGAGGATAGGATAGGATAAAGGATAGGATAGGATAGTGGATAGGATAGGATAGAGGATAGCATAGAGAATAGGATAGGATACAGGATAGGATAGGCGATTGGATAGGATAGATGATATTATAGGAAAGAGGATATGATATGATAGAGGATACGATATTATAGAGGATAGGGTAGGATAGAGGATAGGATAGGATAGAGGATAGGATAGGATAGTGGATAGGATAGGATGAAGATAGGATAGGAAAGAGGATAGGATAGGATAGAGGAGAGGATAGGATAGAGGATAGGATAGGTTAGAGGATAGGATAGGATAGAGGATAGGATAGAGGATAGGATAGAGGATTGGATAGGATAGTGGATACGATATTATAGAGGATAGGGTAGGATAAAGGATAGGATAGGATATAGGATAGGATAGGATAGAGGATAGGATAGGATAGAGGATAGGATAGAGGATAGGATAGAGGATGGGATAGGATAGTGGATACGATAGGATAGAGGATAGGATAGAGGATTGGATAGGATAGAGGATATTATAGGATAGAGGATAGGATAGGATAGACGATAGGATAGGATAGAGGATAGGATATGATAGGATAGAGGATAGGATAGGATAGATGATATTATAGGATAGAGGATAGGATAGGATAGGATAGAGGATAGGATAGGATAGAGGATAGGATAGGATAGAGGATAGGAGAGGATAGAGGATAGGATAGCATAGAGGATAGGATAGGATAGAGGATAGGATAGGATAGAGGATAGGATAGGATAGAGGATACGATAGGATAGAGGATAGGATAGGATAGAGGATAGGATAGGATAGAGGATAGGATAGGATAGAGGATAGGATAGGATAGATGATATTATAGGATACAGGACAGGATTGGACAGAGGAAACGATATTATAGAGGATAGGATGGGATAGAGGATAAGATCGGATAGAGGATAGGATAGGGGATTGGATAGGATAGAGGATAGGATAGTATAGAGGATAGGATAGTATAGAGGATAGGATAGGATAGAGGATAGGATAGGATAGAGGATAGGATAGGATATTGGATAGGATAGGATAGAGGATAGGATAGGATAGAGGATAGGATAGGATAGAGGATAGGATAGGATAGATGATATTATAGGATACAGGACAGGATTGGACAGAGGAAACGATATTATAGAGGATAGGATGGGATAGAGGATAAGATCGGATAGAGGATAGGATAGGGGATTGGATAGGATAGAGGATAGGATAGTATAGAGGATAGGATAGTATAGAGGATACGATCGGATAGAGGATAGGATAGGATAGAGGATAGGATAGAGGATAGGATAGGATAGAGGAGAGGATAGGATAGAGGATAGGATAGGATAAAGGATAGGATAGGATAGAGGATAGGATAGGATAGAGGATCGGACAGAGGATAGGATAGGATAGAGGATAGGATAGGATAGAGGATAGAGTAGGATAGAGGATAGGATAGGATAAAGGATAGGATTGGATAGAGGATCGGATAGAGGATAGGATAGGATAGGATAGAGGATAGGATAGGATAGAGGATAGTATAGGATAGAGGATAGGATCGAATAGAGGATAGGATAGGATACAGGATAGGATAGGATAGAGGATAGGATAGGATAGGATAGACGATAGGAAAGGATAGGATAGAGGATAGGATAGAGGATAGGATAGAGGATAGGATAGGATAGAGGAGAGGATAGGATAGAGGATAGGATAGGATAGATGATATTATAGGTTAGAGGATAGGATATGATAGAGTAAACGATATTATAGAGGATAGGATAGGATAGAGGATCTGATAGAGGATACGATCGGATAGAGGATAGGATAGGATAGAGGATCGGATAGGTAATTGGATAGGATAGGGGAGAGGATAAGGTAGAGGCTAGTATAGGATAGAGGATCTGATAGAGGATAGGATAGGGGAGAGGATAAGGTAGAGGCTAGTATAGGATAGAGGATCTGATAGAGGATAGGATAGGATGGAGGATAGGATAGGATCGAGGATAGGATAGGTAATTGGATAGGATAGAGGGTAGGATAAGGTAGAGGATAGTATAGGATAGAGGATAGGATAGAGGATCGGATAGGATAGGATAGAGGATAGGATAGAGGATCGGATAGGATAGGATAGAGGATAGGATAGAGGATAGGGTAGAGGATCGGATAGAGGATAGGATAGGATAGAGGAAAGAATATGATAGAGGATAGGATAGGTAATTGGATAGGATAGAGGATAGGATAAGTTAGAGGATAGTATAGGATAGAGGATAGGATAGGATAGAGGATAGGATAGGATAAAGGATAGGATAGGATAGAGGATAGGATAGGATAGAGGATAGGATAGGTAATTGGATAGGATAGAGGATAGGATAAGGTAGAGGATAGTATAGGATAGAGGATAGGATAGGATAGAGGATAGGATAGGATAAAGGATAGGATAGGATTGAGGATAGGATAGGATAGAGGATCGGACAGAGGATAGGATAGGATAGAGGATAGGATAGGATAGAGGATAGAGTAGGATAGAGGATAGGATAGGATAAAGGATAGTATTGGATAGGGGATCGGATAGAGGATAGGATAGGATAGAGGATAGGATAGGATAGAGGATAGTATAGGATAGAGGATAGGATAGAATAGAGGATAGGATAGGATACAGGATAGGATAGGATAGAGGATAGGATAGTATAGGATAGAGGATAGGATAGGATAGAGGATAGGATAGGATAAAGGATAGGATAGGATAGAGGATAGGATAGGATAGAGGATCGGACAGAGGATAGGATAGGATAGAGGATAGTATAGGATAGAGGATAGGATAGGATAGAGGATAGGATAGGATAAAAGGTAGGATAGGATAGAGGACAGGATAGGATAGATGATACTATAGGATAGAGGATAGGATATGATAGAGTAAACGATATTATAGAGGATAGGATAGGATAGAGGATCGGATAGAGGATAGGATAGGATAGAGGATGGTATAGAGGATAGGATAGAGGATAGGATAGGATAGAGGATAGGATAAGATAGAAGATAGGATAGGAAAGAGGATAGGATAGGATACGATAGAGGATAGGATAGATGATAGGATAGGATAGAGGATCTGATAGAGGATACGATCGGATAGAGGATAGGATAGGATAGAGGATCGGATAGGTTATTGGATACGATAGGGGAGAGGATAAGGTAGAGGCTAGTATAGGATAGAGGATCTGATAGAGGATAGGATAGGATGGAGGATAGGATAGGATCGAGGATAGGATAGGTAATTGGATAGGATAGAGGATAGGATATGGTAGAGGATAGTATAGGATAGAGGATAGGATAGAGGATCGGATAGGATAGGATAGAGGATAGGATAGGATAGATGATATTATAGGATACAGGACAGGATTGGACAGAGGAAACGATATTATAGAGGATAGGATGGGATAGAGGATAAGATCGGATAGAGGATAGGATAGGGGATTGGATAGGATAGAGGATAGGATAGTATAGAGGATAGGATAGTATAGAGGATAGGATAGGATAGAGGATAGGATAGGATAGAGGATAGGATAGGATATTGGATAGGATAGGATAGAGGATAGGATAGGATAGAGGATAGGATAGGATAGAGGATAGGATAGGATAGATGATATTATAGGATACAGGACAGGATTGGACAGAGGAAACGATATTATAGAGGATAGGATGGGATAGAGGATAAGATCGGATAGAGGATAGGATAGGGGATTGGATAGGATAGAGGATAGGATAGTATAGAGGATAGGATAGTATAGAGGATACGATCGGATAGAGGATAGGATAGGATAGAGGATAGGATAGAGGATAGGATAGGATAGAGGAGAGGATAGGATAGAGGATAGGATAGGATAAAGGATAGGATAGGATAGAGGATAGGATAGGATAGAGGATCGGACAGAGGATAGGATAGGATAGAGGATAGGATAGGATAGAGGATAGAGTAGGATAGAGGATAGGATAGGATAAAGGATAGGATTGGATAGAGGATCGGATAGAGGATAGGATAGGATAGGATAGAGGATAGGATAGGATAGAGGATAGTATAGGATAGAGGATAGGATCGAATAGAGGATAGGATAGGATACAGGATAGGATAGGATAGAGGATAGGATAGGATAGGATAGACGATAGGAAAGGATAGGATAGAGGATAGGATAGAGGATAGGATAGAGGATAGGATAGGATAGAGGAGAGGATAGGATAGAGGATAGGATAGGATAGATGATATTATAGGTTAGAGGATAGGATATGATAGAGTAAACGATATTATAGAGGATAGGATAGGATAGAGGATCTGATAGAGGATACGATCGGATAGAGGATAGGATAGGATAGAGGATCGGATAGGTAATTGGATAGGATAGGGGAGAGGATAAGGTAGAGGCTAGTATAGGATAGAGGATCTGATAGAGGATAGGATAGGGGAGAGGATAAGGTAGAGGCTAGTATAGGATAGAGGATCTGATAGAGGATAGGATAGGATGGAGGATAGGATAGGATCGAGGATAGGATAGGTAATTGGATAGGATAGAGGGTAGGATAAGGTAGAGGATAGTATAGGATAGAGGATAGGATAGAGGATCGGATAGGATAGGATAGAGGATAGGATAGAGGATCGGATAGGATAGGATAGAGGATAGGATAGAGGATAGGGTAGAGGATCGGATAGAGGATAGGATAGGATAGAGGAAAGAATATGATAGAGGATAGGATAGGTAATTGGATAGGATAGAGGATAGGATAAGTTAGAGGATAGTATAGGATAGAGGATAGGATAGGATAGAGGATAGGATAGGATAAAGGATAGGATAGGATAGAGGATAGGATAGGATAGAGGATAGGATAGGTAATTGGATAGGATAGAGGATAGGATAAGGTAGAGGATAGTATAGGATAGAGGATAGGATAGGATAGAGGATAGGATAGGATAAAGGATAGGATAGGATTGAGGATAGGATAGGATAGAGGATCGGACAGAGGATAGGATAGGATAGAGGATAGGATAGGATAGAGGATAGAGTAGGATAGAGGATAGGATAGGATAAAGGATAGTATTGGATAGGGGATCGGATAGAGGATAGGATAGGATAGAGGATAGGATAGGATAGAGGATAGTATAGGATAGAGGATAGGATAGAATAGAGGATAGGATAGGATACAGGATAGGATAGGATAGAGGATAGGATAGTATAGGATAGAGGATAGGATAGGATAGAGGATAGGATAGGATAAAGGATAGGATAGGATAGAGGATAGGATAGGATAGAGGATCGGACAGAGGATAGGATAGGATAGAGGATAGTATAGGATAGAGGATAGGATAGGATAGAGGATAGGATAGGATAAAAGGTAGGATAGGATAGAGGACAGGATAGGATAGATGATACTATAGGATAGAGGATAGGATATGATAGAGTAAACGATATTATAGAGGATAGGATAGGATAGAGGATCGGATAGAGGATAGGATAGGATAGAGGATGGTATAGAGGATAGGATAGAGGATAGGATAGGATAGAGGATAGGATAAGATAGAAGATAGGATAGGAAAGAGGATAGGATAGGATACGATAGAGGATAGGATAGATGATAGGATAGGATAGAGGATCTGATAGAGGATACGATCGGATAGAGGATAGGATAGGATAGAGGATCGGATAGGTTATTGGATACGATAGGGGAGAGGATAAGGTAGAGGCTAGTATAGGATAGAGGATCTGATAGAGGATAGGATAGGATGGAGGATAGGATAGGATCGAGGATAGGATAGGTAATTGGATAGGATAGAGGATAGGATATGGTAGAGGATAGTATAGGATAGAGGATAGGATAGAGGATCGGATAGGATAGGATAGAGGATAGGATAGAGGATACGATAGAGGATCGGATAGAGGATAGGATAGGATAGAGGAAAGGATAGGATAGAGGATAGGATAGGTAATTGGATAGGATAGAGGATAGGATAAGTTAGAGGATAGTATAGGATAGAGGATAGGATAGGATAGAGGATAGGATAGGATAAAGGATAGGATAGGATAGAGGATAGGATAGGATAGAGGATAGAATAGGATAGATGATAGAATAGGATAGAGAATAGGATAGGATAGAGGATAGGATAGGATAGAGGATAGTATAGAGTATAGGATAAGGTAGAGTATAGGATAGGATAGGATAGAGGATAGGATAGAGGATCGGATAGAGGATAGGATAGGATAGAGGAAAGGATAGGATAGAGGATAGGATAGGTAATTGGATAGGATAGAGGATAGGATAAGGTAGAGGATAGTATAGGATAGAGGATAGGATAGGATAGAGGATAGGATAGGATAAAGGATAGGATAGGATAGAGGATAGGATAGGATAGAGGATAGGATAGGATATAGGATCGGATAGAGGATAGGATAGGATAGAGGATCGGATAGAGGATAGGATAGGATAGAGGATAGGATAGGATAGAGTATAGAGTAGGATAGAGGATAGGATAGGATAAAGGATAGGATTGGATAGAGGATCGGATAGATGATATTATAGGATAGAGGATAGGATATGATAGAGTAATCGATATTATAGAGGATAGGATAGGATAGAGGATCGGATAGAGGATAGGATAGGATAGAGGAAAGGATAGGATAGAGGATAGGATAGGTAATTGGATAGTATAGAGGATAGGATAAGGTAGAGGATAGTATAGGATAGAGGATAGGATAGGATAGAGGATAGGATAGGATAGAGGATAGGATAGGATAGAGGATAGGATAGAGGATAGGATAGAGGATAGGATAGAGGACAGGATAGAGGATAGGATATGTAATTGGATAGGATAGAGTATAGGATAAGGTAGAGGATAGGATAGGATAGAGGATATAATAGGATACAGGATAGGAAATGATAGAGGATAGGATGGGATAGAGTAGGATAGAGGATAGGATAGGATAAAGGATAGTATTGGATAGAGGATCGGATAGAGGATAGGATAGGATAGAGGATAGGATAGGATAGAGGATAGTATAGGATAGAGGATAGGATAGAATAGAGGATAGGATAGGATACAGGATAGGATAGGATAGAGGATAGGATAGTATAGGATAGAGGATAGGATAGGATAGAGGATAGGATAGGATAAAGGATAGGATAGGATAGAGGATAGGATAGGATAGAGGATCGGACAGAGGATAGGATAGGATAGAGGATAGTATAGGATAGAGGATAGGATAGGATAGAGGATAGGATAGGATAAAAGGTAGGATAGGATAGAGGACAGGATAGGATAGATGATACTATAGGATAGAGGATAGGATATGATAGAGTAAACGATATTATAGAGGATAGGATAGGATAGAGGATAGGATAGGATAGGATAGAGGATAGGATAGGATAGAGGATAGGATAGGATAGGATAGAGGATAGGATAGTATAGAGGATAGAATAGGATAGATGATATTATAGGATAGAGGATAGGATATGATAGAGTAATCGATATTATAGAGGATAGGATAGGATAGAGGATCGGATAGAGGATAGGATAGGATAGAGGAAAGGATAGGATAGAGGATAGGATAGGTAATTGGATAGGATAGAGGATAGGATAAGGTAGAGGATAGTATAGGATAGAGGATCGGATAGAGGATAGGATAGGATAGAGGAAAGGATAGGATAGAGGATAGGATAGGTAATTGGATAGGATAGAGGATAGGATAAGGTAGAGGATAGTATAGGATAGAGGATAGGATAGGATAGAGGATAGGATAGGATAAAGGATAGGATAGGATAGAGGATAGGATAGGATAGAGGATCGGACGGAGGATAGGATAGGATAGAGGATAGGATAGGATAGAGGATAGGATAGGATAGAGGATAGAGTAGGATAGAGGATAGGATAGGATAAAGGATAGGATTGGATAGAGCATCGGATAGAGGATAGGATAGGATAGAGGATAGGATAGGATAGAGGATAGTATAGGATAGAGGATAGGATAGAATAGAGGATAGGATAGGATACAGGATAGGATAGGATAGAGGATAGGATACGATAGGATAGAGGATAGGATAGGATAGGATAGAGGATAGGATAGAGGATAGGATAGGATAGAGGATAGAGGATAGGATAGGATAGAGGAGAGGATAGGATAGAGGAGAGGATAGGATAGAGGATAGGATAGAGGATAGGATAGGATAGAGGATAGGATAGGATAGAGGATGGGATAGGATAGAGGATAGGATATGATAGAGGATAGGATAGGATAGGATAGAGGATAGGATAGGATAGGATAGAGGGTAGGATAGAGGATAGGATAGGATAGAGGATCGGATAGAGGATAGGATAGGATAGAGGATAGGATAGGATAGAGGATAGAGTAGGATAGAGGATAGGATAGTATAAAGGATAGGATTGGATAGAGGATCGGATAGAGGATAGGATAGGATAGAGGATAGAATAGGATAGAGGATAGGATAGAGTAGAGGATAGGATAGGATAAAGGAGAGGATAGGATAGAGGATAGGATAGGATAGAGGATAGGATAGTATAGAGGATAGAATAGGATAGATGATATTATAGGATAGAGAATAGGATATGATAGAGTAACGATATTCTAGAGGATAGGATAGGATAGAGGATCGGATAGAGGATAGGATAGGATAGAGGATGGTATAGAGGATAGGATAGAGGATAGGATAGGATAGAGGATAGGATAGGATAGAGGATAGTATAGGATAGAGAATAGGATAGAATAGAGGATAGGATAGGATAAAGGATAGGATAGGATAGAGGATAGGATAGGATAGAGGATAGGATAGGATAAAGGATAGGATAGGATAGAGGATAGGATAGGATAGGATAGAGGATAGGATAGAGGATCGGATAGAGGATAGGATAGGATAGAGGAAAGGATAGGATAGAGGATAGGATAGGTAATTGGATAGGATAGAGGATAGGATAAGGTAGAGGATAGTATAGGATAGAGTATAGGATAGGATAGAGGATACGATCGGATAGAGGATAGGATAGGATAGAGGATCGGATAGGTTATTGGATAGGATAGGGGAGAGGATAAGGTAGAGGCTAGTATAGGATAGAGGATCTGATAGAGGATAGGATAGGATGGAGGATAGGATAGGATCGAGGATAGGATAGGTAATTGGATAGGATAGAGGATAGGATATGGTAGAGGATAGTATAGGATAGAGGATACGATAGAGGATCGGGTAGAGGATAGGATAGGATAGAGGAAAGGATAGGATAGAGGATAGGATAGGTAATTGGATAGGATAGAGGATAGGATAAGTTAGAGGATAGTATAGGATAGAGGATAGGATAGGATAGAGGATAGGATAGGATAAAGGATAGGATAGGATAGAGGATAGGATAGGATAGAGGATAGAATAGGATAGATGATAGAATACGATAGAGAATAGGATAGGATAGAGGATAGGATAGGATAGAGGAAAGGATAGGATAGAGGATAGGATAGGTAATTGGATAGGATAGAGGATAGGATAAGGTAGAGGATAGTATAGGATAGAGGATAGGATAGGATAGAGGATAGGATAGGATAAAGGATAGGATAGGATAGAGGATAGGATAGGATAGAGGATAGGATAGGATATAGGATCGGATAGAGGATAGGATAGGATAGAGGATCGGATAGAGGATAGGATAGGATAGAGGATAGGATAGGATAGAGTATAGAGTAGGATAGAGGATAGGATAGGATACAGGATAGGATTGGATAGAGGATCGGATAGAGGATAGGATAGGATAGAGGATAGGATAGGAAAGAGGATAGGATAGGATACGATAGAGGATAGGATAGATGATAGGATAGGATAGAGGATCTGATAGAGGATACGATCGGATAGAGGATAGGATAGGATAGAGGATCGGATAGGTTATTGGATAGGATAGGGGAGAGGATAAGGTAGAGGCTAGTATAGGATAGAGGATCTGATAGAGGATAGGATAGGATGGAGGATAGGATAGGATCGAGGATAGGATAGGTAATTCGATAGGATAGAGGATAGGATATGGTAGAGGATAGTATAGGATAGTGGATAGGATAGAGGATCGGATAGGATAGGATAGAGGATAGGATAGAGGATACGATAGAGGATCGGATAGAGGATAGGATAGGATAGAGGATAGGATAGGATAGAGGATAGTATAGGATAGAGGATAGGATAGAATAGAGGATAGGATAGGATACAGGATAGGATAGGATAGAGGATAGGATACGATAGGATAGAGGATAGGATAGGATAGGATAGAGGATAGGATAGAGGATAGGATAGGATAGAGGATAGAGGATAGGATAGGATAGAGGATAGGATAGGATAGAGGATAGGATAGGATAGAGGATAGAGTAGGATAGAGGATAGGATAGTATAAAGGATAGGATTGGATAGAGGATCGGATAGAGGATAGGATAGGATAGAGGATAGTATAGGATAGAGGATAGGATAGAGTAGAGGATAGGATAGGATAAAGGAGAGGATAGGATAGAGGATAGGATAGGATAGAGGATAGGATAGTATAGAGGATAGAATAGGATAGATGATATTATAGGATAGAGAATAGGATATGATAGAGTAACGATATTCTAGAGGATAGGATAGGATAGAGGATCGGATAGAGGATAGGATAGGATAGAGGATGGTATAGAGGATAGGATAGAGGATAGGATAGGATAGAGGATAGGATAGGATAGAGGATAGTATAGGATAGAGAATAGGATAGAATAGAGGATAGGATAGGATAAAGGATAGGATAGGATAGAGGATAGGATAGGATAGAGGATAGGATAGGATAAAGGATAGGATAGGATAGAGGATAGGATAGGATAGGATAGAGGATAGGATAGAGGATCGGATAGAGGATAGGATAGGATAGAGGAAAGGATAGGATAGAGGATAGGATAGGTAATTGGATAGGATAGAGGATAGGATAAGGTAGAGGATAGTATAGGATAGAGGATAGGATAGGATAGAGGATACGATCGGATAGAGGATAGGATAGGATAGAGGATCGGATAGGTTATTGGATAGGATAGGGGAGAGGATAAGGTAGAGGCTAGTATAGGATAGAGGATCTGATAGAGGATAGGATAGGATGGAGGATAGGATAGGATCGAGGATAGGATAGGTAATTGGATAGGATAGAGGATAGGATATGGTAGAGGATAGTATAGGATAGAGGATACGATAGAGGATCGGGTAGAGGATAGGATAGGATAGAGGAAAGGATAGGATAGAGGATAGGATAGGTAATTGGATAGGATAGAGGATAGGATAAGTTAGAGGATAGTATAGGATAGAGGATAGGATAGGATAGAGGATAGGATAGGATAAAGGATAGGATAGGATAGAGGATAGGATAGGATAGAGGATAGAATAGGATAGATGATAGAATACGATAGAGAATAGGATAGGATAGAGGATAGGATAGGATAGAGGAAAGGATAGGATAGAGGATAGGATAGGTAATTGGATAGGATAGAGGATAGGATAAGGTAGAGGATAGTATAGGATAGAGGATAGGATAGGATAGAGGATAGGATAGGATAAAGGATAGGATAGGATAGAGGATAGGATAGGATAGAGGATAGGATAGGATATAGGATCGGATAGAGTATAGGATAGGATAGAGGATCGGATAGAGGATAGGATAGGATAGAGGATAGGATAGGATAGAGTATAGAGTAGGATAGAGGATAGGATAGGATAAAGGATAGGATTGGATAGAGGATCGGATAGAGGATAGGATAGGATAGAGGATAGGATAGGAAAGAGGATAGGATAGGATACGATAGAGGATAGGATAGATGATAGGATAGGATAGAGGATCTGATAGAGGATACGATCGGATAGAGGATAGGATAGGATAGAGGATCGGATAGGTTATTGGATAGGATAGGGGAGAGGATAAGGTAGAGGCTAGTATAGGATAGAGGATAGGATAGGATAGAGGATAGGATAGGATAAAGGATAGGATAGGATAGGATAGAGGATAGAATAGGATAGATGATAGAATAGGATAGAGAATAGGATAGAATAGAGGATAGGATAGGATAGAGGATAGTATAGAGTATAGGATAAGGTAGAGGATAGGATAGGATAGGATAGAGGATAGGATAGAGGATCGGATAGAGGATAGGATAGGATAGAGGAAAGGATAGGATAGGGGATAGGATAGGTAATTGGATAGGATAGAGGATAGGATAAGGTAGAGGATAGTATAGGATAGAGGATAGGATAGGATAGAGGATAGGATAGGATAAAGGATAGGATAGGATAGAGGATAGGTTAGGATAGAGGATAGGATAGGATATAGGATCGGATAGAGGATAGGATAGGATAGAGGATCGGATAGAGGATAGGATAGGATAGAGGATAGGATAGGATAGAGTATAGAGTAGGATAGAGGATAGGATAGGATAAAGGATAGGATTGGATAGAGGATCGGATAGAGGATAGAATAGGATAGAGGATAGGATAGGATAGAGGATAGTATAGGATAGAGGATAGGATAGAATAGAGGATAGGATAGGATAAAGGATAGGATAGGATAGAGGATAGGATAGGATAGGATAGAGGATAGGATAGGATAGGATAGAGGATAGGATAGGATAGGATAGAGGATAGGATAGAGGATAGGATAGGACAGAGGATCGGATAGAGGATAGGATAGGATAGAGGAAACGATAGGATAGAAGATAGGATAGGATAGATGATAGTATAGGAAAGAGGGTAGGATAGGATAGAGGATAGATTATAGGATAGGATAGAGGATAGGATAGGATAGAGGAGAGGATAGGATAGAGGATAGGATAGGATAGAGGATAGGAAAGTATAGAGGATAGAATAGGATAGATGGTATTATAGGATAGAGGATAGGATATGATAGAGTAATCGATATTATAGAGGATAGGATAGGATAGATGATCGGATAGAGGATAGGATAGGATAGAGGAAAGGATAGGATAGAGGATAGGATAGGTAATTGGATAGGATAGAGGATAGGATAAGGTAGAGGATAGTATAGGATAGAGGATAGGATAGGATAGAGGATAGGATAGGATAAAGGATAGGATAGGATAGAGGATAGGATAGGATAGAGGATCGGACGGAGGATAGGATAGGATAGAGGATAGGATAGGATAGAGGATAGAGTTGGATAGAGGATAGGATAGGATAAAGGATAGGATTGGATAGAGGATCGGATAGAGGATAGGATAGGATAGAGGATAGGATAGGATAGAGGATAGTATAGGATAGAGGATAGGATAGAATAGAGGATAGGATAGGATACAGGATAGGATAGGATAGAGGATAGGATACGATAGGATAGAGGATAGGATAGGATAGGATAGAGGATAGGATAGAGGATAGGATAGGATAGAGGATAGAGGATAGGATAGGATAGAGGAGAGGATAGGATAGAGGAGAGGAGAGGATAGAGGATAGGATAGAGGATAGGATAGGATAGAGGATAGGATAGGATAGAGGATGGGATAGGATAGAGGATAGGATATGATAGAGGATAGGATAGGATAGAGGATAGGATAGAGGATTGGATAGGATAGAGGATACGATAGGATAGAGGATAGGATAGGATAGAGGATAGGATAGAGGATAGGATAGGATAGAGGATAGGATAGGATAGTGGATAGGATAGAGGATTGGATAGGATAGAGGATACGATAGGATAGAGGATAGGATAGGATAGAGGATAGGATAGAGGATAGGATAGGATAGAGGATAGGATAGGATAGTGGATAGGATAGGATAGAGGATAGGATAGGATAGGATAGAGCATAGGATAGGATAGATGATATTATAGGAGAGAAGATAGGATAGGATAGAGGATAGGATAGGATAGAGGATAGGATAGGATAGAGGATAGGATAGGATAGAGAATAGGATAGGATAGAGGATAGGATAGGATAGAGGATAGGATAGGATAGAGGATAGGAAAGGATAGAGGATAGGAAAGGATAGGTTAGAGGATAGGATATTATAGAGGATAGGATAGGATAGGATAGAGGATACGATATAGGATTGGATAGGATAGAGGATAGGATAGGAAAGAGGATAGGGTAGGATAGAGGATAGGATAGGATAGAGGATAGGATAGGATAGAGGATAGGATAGGATAGAGGATAGGATGGGATAGAGGATACGATATTATAGAGGATAGGATAGGATAGACGATAGGATAGGATAGAGGATAGGATAGGATAGAGGATAGGATAGGATAGAGGATAGGATAGGATAGACGATAGGATAGGATAGAGGATAGGATAGGATAGAGGATAGGATAGGATAGTGGATAGGATAGGATAGAGTATAGGATAGGATAGAGGATAGGATAGGATATTGGATGGGATAAGATAGGATAGAGGATAGGATATAGGATTGGATAGGATAGAGGATAGGATAGGGTAGAGGATAGGATAGGATAGAGGATAGGATAGGATAGAGGATAGGATAGGATAGAGGATAGGATGGGATAGAGGATAGGATAGGATAGAGGATACGATATTATAGAGGATAGGATAGGATAGACGATAGGATCGGATAGAGAATAGGACAGGGCATTGGATAGGAAAGAGGATGGGATAGGATAGAGGATAGGATAGGATAGTGGATAGGATAGGATAGAGGATAGGATAGGATAGAGGATAGGATAGGATAGATGATATTATAGGATAGAGGATAGGATAGGATAGAGGATACGATATTATAGAGGATAGGATAGGATAGACGATAGGATCGGATAGAGAATAGGACAGGGAATTGGATAGGAAAGAGGATAGGATAGGATAGAGGATAGGATAGGATAGAGGATAGGATAGGATAGAGGATAGGATAGGATAGAGGATAGGATAGGATAGGATAGAGGATAGGATAGGATATTGGATGGGATAAGATAGGATAGAGGATAGGATAGAGGATTGGATAGGATAGAGGATAGGATAGGGTAGAGGATAGGATGGGATAGAGGATAGGATAGGATAGAGGATAGGATAGGATAGATGATATTATAGGATAGAGGATAGGATAGGATAGAGGATAGAATAGGATAGAGGTTAGGATAGGATAGAGGATAGGATAGGATAGAGGATAGGATAGGAGAGAAGGATAGAATAGGATAGAGGATAGGATACGATAGAGGATAGGATAGAGGATAGGATAGGATAGAGGATAGGATAGGATAGGATAGAGGATAGGATAGGATAGAGGATAGGATAGGATAGAGGATAGGATAGGATAGAGGATAGTATAGGATAGAGGATAGGATAGGATAGAGGATAGGATAGGATAGAGGATAGGAAATAGGATTGAATAGAATAGAGGATAGGATATAATACAGGATATTATAGGATAGTCGATAGGATAGGATTGAGGATAGGACGGGATAGAGGAGAGGATAGAGAATAGGATAGGATAGAGGGTAGGATAGGCGATTGGATAGGATAGCGGATAGGAGACGATAGAGGATATGATAGGATAGAGTATAGGATAGGATGCAGAATAGGATAGGATAGGTGATAGGATAGGGTAGAGGATAGGGGATTGGATAGGATAGAGGATAGGATATAATACAGGATATGATAGGATACAGGATAGGACGGGATAGACGATAGGATACAGGATTGGATAGGATAGAGGATATTATAGGAAAGAGGGTGGGATCTGATAGAGGATACGTTATTATAGAGGATAGGGTAGGATAGAGGATCGGATAGGATAGAGGATTGGATAGGATAGAGGGTAGCATGGGATTGAGGATAGGATATGTTAGAGGCTAGGATACGATAGAGGATAGGATATAATACAGGATAGGATAGGATAGAGGATAGGATAGGATAGAGGATAGGATAGTATAGAGGATAGGATAGGATAGAGGAGAGGATAGGATAGAGAATGGGATAGGATAGAGGATAGGATAGGATAGAGGATAGGATAGGATAGAGGATAGGATAGGATAGAGGATATGATAGGATAGAGGATAGGATAGGATAGGATAGGGGATAGGATAGGATATTGGATGGGATAAGATAGGATAGAGGATAGGATAGAGGATTGGATAGGATAGAGGATAGGATAGGGTAGAGGATAGGATGGGATAGAGGATAGGATAGGATAGAGGATAGGATAGGATAGATGATATTATAGGATAGAGGATAGGATAGGATAGAGGATAGAATAGGATAGAGGTTAGGATAGGATAGAGGATAGGATAGGATAGAGGATAGGATAGGAGAGAAGGATAGAATAGGTTAGAGGATAGGATACGATAGAGGATAGGATAGAGGATAGGATAGGTTAGAGGATAGGATAGGATAGGATAGAGGATAGGATAGGATAGAGGATAGGATAGGATAGAGGATAGGATAGGATAGAGGATAGTATAGGATAGAGGATAGGATAGGATAGAGGATAGGATAGGCTAGAGGATAGGATAGGATAGAGGATAGGATAGGATAGAGGATAGTATAGGATAGAGGATAGGATAGGATAGAGGATAGTATAGGATAGAGGATAGGATAGGATAGAGGATAGGATAGGATAGAGGATAGGATAGGTTTGAGGATAGTATAGGATAGAGGATAGGATAGGATAGAGGATAGGATAGGATAGAGGATATGATATTATAGAGGATAGGATAGGGTAGAGGATAGGATAGGATAGAGGATAGGATAGGATAGACGATAGGATAGGATAGAGGATAGGATATGATAGAGGATAGGATAGGATAGAGTATAGGATAGGATAGAGGATAGGATAGGATATAGGATAGGATGGGATAGAGGATAGGATAGGATAGAGGATAGGAAATGATAGAGGATAGGATACGATAGAGGATAGGATAAAGGATTGGATAGGATAGAGGTCAGGATACGGTAGAGTATAGGGTAGGATAGAGGATAGGATAGGATAGAGAATAGGATAGGAAAGAGGATAGGATAGGATAGTGGATAGGATAGGATAGAGGATATGATAGGATAGAGTATGGGATAGGGAAGAGGAGAGGATAGGATAGAGGATAGGATAGGATAGAGGATAGGATAGGATAGAGGATAGGATAGTATAGAGGATAGGATAGTATAGAGGATAGGATAGGATAGAGGATAGGATAGGATAGAGGATAGGATAGGATATTGGATACGATAGGCTTGAGGATAGGTTTGGTGAGAGGATAGGATAGGATAAAGGATAGGATAGGATAGTGGATAGGATAGGATAGAGGATAGCATAGAGAATAGGATAGGATACAGGATAGGATAGGCGATTGGATAGGATAGATGATATTATAGGAAAGAGGATATGATATGATAGAGGATACGATATTATAGAGGATAGGGTAGGATAGAGGATAGGATAGGATAGAGGATAGGATAGGATAGTGGATAGGATAGGATGAAGATAGGATAGGAAAGAGGATAGGATAGGATAGAGGAGAGGATAGGATAGAGGATAGGATAGAGGATAGGATAGGTTAGAGGATAGGATAGGATAGAGGATAGGATAGAGGATAGGATAGAGGATTGGATAGGATAGTGGATACGATATTATAGAGGATAGGGTAGGATAGAGGATAGGATAGGATAGAGGATAGGATAGGATAGAGGATAGGATAGGATAGAGGATAGGATAGGATAGGGGATAGGATAGGATAGAGGATAGGATAGGATAAAGGTTTGGATAGGATAGAGGATAGGATAGGATAGAGGATAGGATAGGATAGAGGATACGATATAGGATTGGATACGATAGAGGATAGGATAGGAAAGAGGATAGGATAGGATAGAGGATAGGATAGGATAGAGGATGGGATGGGATAAAGGATACGATATTATAGAGGATAGGATAGGATAGGATAGAGGATACGATATAGGATTGGATAGGATAGAGGATAGGATAGGAAAGAGGATAGGGTAGGATAGAGGATAGGATAGGATAGAGGATAGGATAGGATAGAGGATAGGATAGGATAGAGGATAGGATGGGATAGAGGATACGATATTATAGAGGATAGGATAGGATAGACGATAGGATAGGATAGAGGATAGGATAGGATAGAGGATAGGATAGGATAGAGGATAGGATAGGATAGACGATAGGATAGGATAGAGGATAGGATAGGATAGAGGATAGGATAGGATAGTGGATAGGATAGGATAGAGTATAGGATAGGATAGAGGATAGGATAGGATATTGGATGGGATAAGATAGGATAGAGGATAGGATATAGGATTGGATAGGATAGAGGATAGGATAGGGTAGAGGATAGGATAGGATAGAGGATAGGATAGGATAGAGGATAGGATAGGATAGAGAATGGGATAGGATAGAGCATAGGATAGGATAGAGGATAGGATAGGATAGAGGATAGGATAGGATTGAGGATAGGATAGGATAGAGGATAGGATAGGATAGAGGATAGGATAGGATAGGGGATAGGATAGGATAGAGGATAGGATAGGATAAAGGTTTGGATAGGATAGAGGATAGGATAGGATAGAGGATAGGATAGGATAGAGGATACGATATAGGATTGGATAGGATAGAGGATAGGATAGGAAAGAGGATAGGATAGGATAGAGGATAGGATAGGATAGAGGATGGGATGGGATAAAGGATACGATATTATAGAGGATAGGATAGGATCGGATAGAGGATACGATATAGGATTGGATAGGATAGAGGATAGGATAGGATAGAGGATAGGATAGGATAGAGGATAGGATAGGATAGAGGATAGGATAGGATAGAGGATAGGATAGGATAGAGGATAGGATAGGATAGAGGATAGGATAGGATAGAGAACAGGATAGGATAGAGGATAGGATAGGATAGAGGATAGGATAGGATAGAGGATAGGATAGGATAGAGGATAGGAAAGGATAGAGGATAGGATAGGATAGGATAGAGGATAGGATAGGATAGAGGATAGGATAGGATAGAGGATAGGATAGGATAGAGGATAGGATAGGATAGAGGATAGGATAGGATAGGGGATAGGATAGGATAGAGGATAGGATAGGATAAAGGTTTGGATAGGATAGAGGATAGGATAGGATAGAGGATAGGATAGGATAGAGGATACGATATAGGATTGGATAGGATAGAGGATAGGATAGGAAAGAGGATAGGATAGGATAGAGGATAGGATAGGATAGAGGATGGGATGGGATAAAGGATACGATATTATAGAGGATAGGATAGGATCGGATAGAGGATACGATATAGGATTGGATAGGATAGAGGATAGGATAGGATAGAGGATAGGATAGGATAGAGGATAGGATAGGATAGAGGATAGGATAGGATAGAGGATAGGATAGGATAGAGGATAGGATAGAATATAGGATAGGATAGGATAGAGGATAGGATAGGATAGAGGATAGGATAGGATAGAGGATAGGATAGGATAGAGGATAGGATAGGATAGAGGATAGGATAGGATAGAGGATAGGATAGGATAGAGGATAGGATAGGATAGAGGATAGGATAGGATAGAGGATAGGATAGGATAGAGGATAGGATAGGATAGAGGATAGGATAGGATAGAGGATAGGATAGGATAGAGGATAGGATAGGATAGAGGATAGGATAGGATAGAGGATAGGATAGGATAGAGGATAGGATAGGAGAGAAGGATAGAATAGGATAGAGGATAGGATACGATAGAGGATAGGATAGAGGATAGGATAGGTTAGAGGATAGGATAGGATAGGATAGAGGATAGGATAGGATAAAGGTTTGGATAGGATAGAGGATAGGATAGGATAGAGGATAGGATAGGATAGAGGATACGAAATAGGATTGGATAGGATAGAGGATAGGATAGGAAAGAGGATAGCATAGGATAGAGGATAGGATAGGATAGAGGATAGGATAAGATAGAGGATAGGATAGGATAGAGGATAGGATAGGATAGAGGATAGGATAGGATAGAGGATAGGATAGGATAGAGTATAGGATAGGATAGAGGATAGGATAGGACAGAGGATAAGATAGGATAGAGGATAGGATAGGATAGAGGATAGGATAGGATAGAGGATAGGATAGGACAGAGGATAAGATAGGATAGAGGATAGGATAAGTTAGAGGATAGGATAGGATAGAGGATAGGATAGAGGATTGGATAGGATAGAGGATACGATAGGATAGAGGATAGGATAGGATAGAGGATAGGATAGATGATAGGATAGGATAGAGGATAGGATAGGATAGTGGATAGGATAGGATAGAGGATAGGATAGGATAGGATAGAGCATAGGATAGGATAGATGATATTATAGGAGAGAGGATAGGATAGGATAGAGGATAGGATAGGATAGAGGATAGGATAGGATAGAGGATAGGATAGGATAGAGAATACGATAGGATAGAGGATAGGATAGGATAGAGGATAGGATAGGATATAGGATAGGAAAGGATAGAGGATAGGAAAGGATAGGTTAGAGGATAGGATAGGATAGAGGATAGGATAGGATAGAGGATAGGATAGGATAGAGGATAGGATAGGATAGGGGATAGGATAGGATAGAGGATAGGATAGAGGATAGGATAGGATAAAGGTTTGGATAGGATAGAGGATAGGATAGGATAGAGGATAGGATAGGATAGAGGATACGATATAGGATTGGATACGATAGAGGATAGGATAGGAAAGAGGATAGGATAGGATAGAGGATAGGATAGGATAGAGGATGGGATGGGATAAAGGATACGATATTATAGAGGATAGGATAGGATAGGATAGAGGATACGATATAGGATTGGATAGGATAGAGGATAGGATAGGAAAGAGGATAGGGTAGGATAGAGGATAGGATAGGATAGAGGATAGGATAGGATAGAGGATAGGATGGGATAGAGGATACGATATTATAGAGGATAGGATAGGATAGACGATAGGATAGGATAGAGGATAGGATAGGATAGAGGATAGGATAGGATAGAGGATAGGATAGGATAGACGATAGGATAGGATAGAGGATAGGATAGGATAGAGGATAGGATAGGATAGTGGATAGGATAGGATAGAGGATAGGATAGGATAGAGGATAGGATAGGATAGAGGATAGGATAGGATAGGATAGAGAATAGGATAGGATAGATGATATTATAGGAAAGAGGGTAGGATAGGATAGAGGATACGATATTATAGACGATAGGATAGGATAGAGTATAGGATAGGATAGAGGATAGGATAGGATATTGGATGGGATAAGATAGGATAGAGGATAGGATATAGGATTGGATAGGATAGAGGATAGGATAGGGTAGAGGATAGGATAGGATAGAGGATAGGATAAGATAGAGGATAGGATAGGATAGAGGATAGGATAGGATAGAGGATAGGATAGGATAGAGGATAGGATAGGATAGAGGATAGGATAGGATAGAGGATACGAAATAGGATTGGATAGGATAGAGGATAGGATAAGAAAGAGGATAGCATAGGATAGAGAATGGGATAGGATAGAGGATAGAATAGGATAGAGGATAGGATAAGATAGAGGATAGGATAGGATAGAGGATAGGATAGGATAGAGGATAGGATAGGATAGAGGATAGGATAGGATAGAGTATAGGATAGGATAGAGGATAGGATAGGACAGAGGATAAGATAGGATAGAGGATAGGATAGGATAGAGGATAGGATAGGATAGAGGATAGGATAGGACAGAGGATAAGATAGGATAGAGGATAGGATAAGTTAGAGGATAGGATAGGATAGAGGATAGGATAGAGGATTGGATAGGATAGAGGATACGATAGGATAGAGGATAGGATAGGATAGAGGATAGGATAGGATAGAGGATAGGATAGGATAGAGAATAGGATAGGATAGAGGATAGGATAGGATAGAGGATAGGATAGGATAGAGGATAGGATAGGATAGAGGATAGGAAAGGATAGAGGATAGGATAGGATAGGATAGAGGATAGGATAGGATAGAGGATAGGATAGGATAGAGGATAGGATAGGATAGAGGATAGGATAGGATAGGGGATAGGATAGGATAGAGGATAGGATAGGATAAAGGTTTGGATAGGATAGAGGATAGGATAGGATAGAGGATAGGATAGGATAGAGGATACGATATAGGATTGGATAGGATAGAGGATAGGATAGGAAAGAGGATAGGATAGGATAGAGGATAGGATAGGATAGAGGATGGGATGGGATAAAGGATACGATATTATAGAGGATAGGATAGGATCGGATAGAGGATACGATATAGGATTGGATAGGATAGAGGATAGGATAGGATAGAGGATAGGATAGGATAGAGGATAGGATAGGATAGAGGATAGGATAGGATAGAGGATAGGATAGGATAGAGGATAGGATAGGATAGAGGATAGGATAGAATAGAGGATAGGATAGGATAGAGGATAGGATAGGATAGAGGATAGGATAGGATAGAGGATAGGATAGGATAGAGGATAGGATAGGATAGAGGATAGGATAGGATAGAGGATAGGATAGGATAGAGGATAGGATAGGATAGAGGATAGGATAGGATAGAGGATAGGATAGGATAGAGGATAGGATAGGATAGAGGATAGGATAGGATAGAGGATAGGATAGGATAGAGGATAGGATAGGATAGAGGATAGGATAGGATAGAGGATAGGATAGGAGAGAAGGATAGGATAGGATAGGATAGAGGATAGGATAGGATATTGGATGGGATAAGATAGGATAGAGGATAGGATAGAGGATTGGATAGGATAGAGGATAGGATAGGGTAGAGGATAGGATGGGATAGAGGATAGGATAGGATAGAGGATAGGATAGGATAGATGATATTATAGGATAGAGGATAGGATAGGATAGAGGATAGAATAGGATAGAGGTTAGGATAGGATAGAGGATAGGATAGGATAGAGGATAGGATAGGAGAGAAGGATAGAATAGGATAGAGGATAGGATACGATAGAGGATAGGATAGAGGATAGGATAGGTTAGAGGATAGGATAGGATAGGATAGAGGATAGGATAGGATAGAGGATAGGATAGGATAGAGGATAGGATAGGATAGAGGATAGTATAGGATAGAGGATAGGATAGGATGGAGGATAGGATAGGCTAGAGGATAGGATAGGATAGAGGATAGGATAGGATAGAGGATAGTATAGGATAGAGGATAGGATAGGATAGAGGATAGTATAGGATAGAGGATAGGATAGGATAGAGGATAGGATAGGATAGAGGATAGGATAGGTTTGAGGATAGTATAGGATAGAGGATAGGATAGGATAGAGGATAGGATAGGATAGAGGATATGATATTATAGAGGATAGGATAGGGTAGAGGATAGGATAGGATAGAGGATAGGATAGGATAGACGATAGGATAGGATAGAGGATAGGATATGATAGAGGATAGGATAGGATAGAGTATAGGATAGGATAGAGGATAGGATAGGATATAGGATAGGATGGGATAGAGGATAGGATAGGATAGAGGATAGGAAATGATAGAGGATAGGATAGGATAGAGGATAGGATAAAGGATTGGATAGGATAGAGGTCAGGATACGGTAGAGTATAGGGTAGGATAGAGGATAGGATAGGATAGAGAATAGGATAGGAAAGAGGATAGGATAGGATAGTGGATAGGATAGGATAGAGGATATGATAGGATAGAGTATGGGATAGGGAAGAGGAGAGGATAGGATAGAGGATAGGATAGGATAGAGGATAGGATAGGATAGAGGATAGGATAGTATAGAGGATAGGATAGTATAGAGGATAGGATAGGATAGAGGATAGGAAATGATAGAGGATAGGATAGGATAGAGGATAGGATAAAGGATTGGATAGGATAGAGGTCAGGATACGGTAGAGTATAGGGTAGGATAGAGGATAGGATAGGATAGAGAATAGGATAGGAAAGAGGATAGGATAGGATAGTGGATAGGATAGGATAGAGGATATGATAGGATAGAGTATGGGATAGGGAAGAGGAGAGGATAGGATAGAGGATAGGATAGGATAGAGGATAGGATAGGATAAAGGATAGGATAGGATAGTGGATAGGATAGGATAGAGGATAGCATAGAGAATAGGATAGGATACAGGATAGGATAGGCGATTGGATAGGATAGATGATATTATAGGAAAGAGGATATGATATGATAGAGGATACGATATTATAGAGGATAGGGTAGGATAGAGGATAGGATAGGATAGAGGATAGGATAGGATAGTGGATAGGATAGGATGAAGATAGGATAGGAAAGAGGATAGGATAGGATAGAGGAGAGGATAGGATAGAGGATAGGATAGGTTAGAGGATAGGATAGGATAGAGGATAGGATAGAGGATAGGATAGAGGATTGGATAGGATAGTGGATACGATATTATAGAGGATAGGGTAGGATAAAGGATAGGATAGGATATAGGATAGGATAGGATAGAGGATAGGATAGGATAGAGGATAGGATAGAGGATAGGATAGAGGATGGGATAGGATAGTGGATACGATAGGATAGAGGATAGGATAGAGGATTGGATAGGATAGAGGATATTATAGGATAGAGGATAGGATAGGATAGACGATAGGATAGGATAGAGGATAGGATATGATAGGATAGAGGATAGGATAGGATAGATGATATTATAGGATAGAGGATAGGATAGGATAGGATAGAGGATAGGATAGGATAGAGGATAGGATAGGATAGAGGATAGGAGAGGATAGAGGATAGGATAGCATAGAGGATAGGATAGGATAGAGGATAGGATAGGATAGAGGATAGGATAGGATAGAGGATACGATAGGATAGAGGATAGGATAGGATAGAGGATAGGATAGGATAGAGGATAGGATAGGATAGAGGATAGGATAGGATAGATGATATTATAGGATACAGGACAGGATTGGACAGAGGAAACGATATTATAGAGGATAGGATGGGATAGAGGATAAGATCGGATAGAGGATAGGATAGGGGATTGGATAGGATAGAGGATAGGATAGTATAGAGGATAGGATAGTATAGAGGATAGGATAGGATAGAGGATAGGATAGGATAGAGGATAGGATAGGATATTGGATAGGATAGGATAGAGGATAGGATAGGATAGAGGATAGGATAGGATAGAGGATAGGATAGGATAGATGATATTATAGGATACAGGACAGGATTGGACAGAGGAAACGATATTATAGAGGATAGGATGGGATAGAGGATAAGATCGGATAGAGGATAGGATAGGGGATTGGATAGGATAGAGGATAGGATAGTATAGAGGATAGGATAGTATAGAGGATACGATCGGATAGAGGATAGGATAGGATAGAGGATAGGATAGAGGATAGGATAGGATAGAGGAGAGGATAGGATAGAGGATAGGATAGGATAAAGGATAGGATAGGATAGAGGATAGGATAGGATAGAGGATCGGACAGAGGATAGGATAGGATAGAGGATAGGATAGGATAGAGGATAGAGTAGGATAGAGGATAGGATAGGATAAAGGATAGGATTGGATAGAGGATCGGATAGAGGATAGGATAGGATAGGATAGAGGATAGGATAGGATAGAGGATAGTATAGGATAGAGGATAGGATCGAATAGAGGATAGGATAGGATACAGGATAGGATAGGATAGAGGATAGGATAGGATAGGATAGACGATAGGAAAGGATAGGATAGAGGATAGGATAGAGGATAGGATAGAGGATAGGATAGGATAGAGGAGAGGATAGGATAGAGGATAGGATAGGATAGATGATATTATAGGTTAGAGGATAGGATATGATAGAGTAAACGATATTATAGAGGATAGGATAGGATAGAGGATCTGATAGAGGATACGATCGGATAGAGGATAGGATAGGATAGAGGATCGGATAGGTAATTGGATAGGATAGGGGAGAGGATAAGGTAGAGGCTAGTATAGGATAGAGGATCTGATAGAGGATAGGATAGGGGAGAGGATAAGGTAGAGGCTAGTATAGGATAGAGGATCTGATAGAGGATAGGATAGGATGGAGGATAGGATAGGATCGAGGATAGGATAGGTAATTGGATAGGATAGAGGGTAGGATAAGGTAGAGGATAGTATAGGATAGAGGATAGGATAGAGGATCGGATAGGATAGGATAGAGGATAGGATAGAGGATCGGATAGGATAGGATAGAGGATAGGATAGAGGATAGGGTAGAGGATCGGATAGAGGATAGGATAGGATAGAGGAAAGAATATGATAGAGGATAGGATAGGTAATTGGATAGGATAGAGGATAGGATAAGTTAGAGGATAGTATAGGATAGAGGATAGGATAGGATAGAGGATAGGATAGGATAAAGGATAGGATAGGATAGAGGATAGGATAGGATAGAGGATAGGATAGGTAATTGGATAGGATAGAGGATAGGATAAGGTAGAGGATAGTATAGGATAGAGGATAGGATAGGATAGAGGATAGGATAGGATAAAGGATAGGATAGGATTGAGGATAGGATAGGATAGAGGATCGGACAGAGGATAGGATAGGATAGAGGATAGGATAGGATAGAGGATAGAGTAGGATAGAGGATAGGATAGGATAAAGGATAGTATTGGATAGGGGATCGGATAGAGGATAGGATAGGATAGAGGATAGGATAGGATAGAGGATAGTATAGGATAGAGGATAGGATAGAATAGAGGATAGGATAGGATACAGGATAGGATAGGATAGAGGATAGGATAGTATAGGATAGAGGATAGGATAGGATAGAGGATAGGATAGGATAAAGGATAGGATAGGATAGAGGATAGGATAGGATAGAGGATCGGACAGAGGATAGGATAGGATAGAGGATAGTATAGGATAGAGGATAGGATAGGATAGAGGATAGGATAGGATAAAAGGTAGGATAGGATAGAGGACAGGATAGGATAGATGATACTATAGGATAGAGGATAGGATATGATAGAGTAAACGATATTATAGAGGATAGGATAGGATAGAGGATCGGATAGAGGATAGGATAGGATAGAGGATGGTATAGAGGATAGGATAGAGGATAGGATAGGATAGAGGATAGGATAAGATAGAAGATAGGATAGGAAAGAGGATAGGATAGGATACGATAGAGGATAGGATAGATGATAGGATAGGATAGAGGATCTGATAGAGGATACGATCGGATAGAGGATAGGATAGGATAGAGGATCGGATAGGTTATTGGATACGATAGGGGAGAGGATAAGGTAGAGGCTAGTATAGGATAGAGGATCTGATAGAGGATAGGATAGGATGGAGGATAGGATAGGATCGAGGATAGGATAGGTAATTGGATAGGATAGAGGATAGGATATGGTAGAGGATAGTATAGGATAGAGGATAGGATAGAGGATCGGATAGGATAGGATAGAGGATAGGATAGAGGATACGATAGAGGATCGGATAGAGGATAGGATAGGATAGAGGAAAGGATAGGATAGAGGATAGGATAGGTAATTGGATAGGATAGAGGATAGGATAAGTTAGAGGATAGTATAGGATAGAGGATAGGATAGGATAGAGGATAGGATAGGATAAAGGATAGGATAGGATAGAGGATAGGATAGGATAGAGGATAGAATAGGATAGATGATAGAATAGGATAGAGAATAGGATAGGATAGAGGATAGGATAGGATAGAGGATAGTATAGAGTATAGGATAAGGTAGAGTATAGGATAGGATAGGATAGAGGATAGGATAGAGGATCGGATAGAGGATAGGATAGGATAGAGGAAAGGATAGGATAGAGGATAGGATAGGTAATTGGATAGGATAGAGGATAGGATAAGGTAGAGGATAGTATAGGATAGAGGATAGGATAGGATAGAGGATAGGATAGGATAAAGGATAGGATAGGATAGAGGATAGGATAGGATAGAGGATAGGATAGGATATAGGATCGGATAGAGGATAGGATAGGATAGAGGATCGGATAGAGGATAGGATAGGATAGAGGATAGGATAGGATAGAGTATAGAGTAGGATAGAGGATAGGATAGGATAAAGGATAGGATTGGATAGAGGATCGGATAGATGATATTATAGGATAGAGGATAGGATATGATAGAGTAATCGATATTATAGAGGATAGGATAGGATAGAGGATCGGATAGAGGATAGGATAGGATAGAGGAAAGGATAGGATAGAGGATAGGATAGGTAATTGGATAGTATAGAGGATAGGATAAGGTAGAGGATAGTATAGGATAGAGGATAGGATAGGATAGAGGATAGGATAGGATAGAGGATAGGATAGGATAGAGGATAGGATAGAGGATAGGATAGAGGATAGGATAGAGGACAGGATAGAGGATAGGATATGTAATTGGATAGGATAGAGTATAGGATAAGGTAGAGGATAGGATAGGATAGAGGATATAATAGGATACAGGATAGGAAATGATAGAGGATAGGATGGGATAGAGTAGGATAGAGGATAGGATAGGATAAAGGATAGTATTGGATAGAGGATCGGATAGAGGATAGGATAGGATAGAGGATAGGATAGGATAGAGGATAGTATAGGATAGAGGATAGGATAGAATAGAGGATAGGATAGGATACAGGATAGGATAGGATAGAGGATAGGATAGTATAGGATAGAGGATAGGATAGGATAGAGGATAGGATAGGATAAAGGATAGGATAGGATAGAGGATAGGATAGGATAGAGGATCGGACAGAGGATAGGATAGGATAGAGGATAGTATAGGATAGAGGATAGGATAGGATAGAGGATAGGATAGGATAAAAGGTAGGATAGGATAGAGGACAGGATAGGATAGATGATACTATAGGATAGAGGATAGGATATGATAGAGTAAACGATATTATAGAGGATAGGATAGGATAGAGGATAGGATAGGATAGGATAGAGGATAGGATAGGATAGAGGATAGGATAGGATAGGATAGAGGATAGGATAGTATAGAGGATAGAATAGGATAGATGATATTATAGGATAGAGGATAGGATATGATAGAGTAATCGATATTATAGAGGATAGGATAGGATAGAGGATCGGATAGAGGATAGGATAGGATAGAGGAAAGGATAGGATAGAGGATAGGATAGGTAATTGGATAGGATAGAGGATAGGATAAGGTAGAGGATAGTATAGGATAGAGGATAGGATAGGATAGAGGATAGGATAGGATAAAGGATAGGATAGGATAGAGGATAGGATAGGATAGAGGATCGGACGGAGGATAGGATAGGATAGAGGATAGGATAGGATAGAGGATAGGATAGGATAGAGGATAGAGTAGGATAGAGGATAGGATAGGATAAAGGATAGGATTGGATAGAGCATCGGATAGAGGATAGGATAGGATAGAGGATAGGATAGGATAGAGGATAGTATAGGATAGAGGATAGGATAGAATAGAGGATAGGATAGGATACAGGATAGGATAGGATAGAGGATAGGATACGATAGGATAGAGGATAGGATAGGATAGGATAGAGGATAGGATAGAGGATAGGATAGGATAGAGGATAGAGGATAGGATAGGATAGAGGAGAGGATAGGATAGAGGAGAGGATAGGATAGAGGATAGGATAGAGGATAGGATAGGATAGAGGATAGGATAGGATAGAGGATGGGATAGGATAGAGGATAGGATATGATAGAGGATAGGATAGGATAGGATAGAGGATAGGATAGGATAGGATAGAGGGTAGGATAGAGGATAGGATAGGATAGAGGATCGGATAGAGGATAGGATAGGATAGAGGATAGGATAGGATAGAGGATAGAGTAGGATAGAGGATAGGATAGTATAAAGGATAGGATTGGATAGAGGATCGGATAGAGGATAGGATAGGATAGAGGATAGAATAGGATAGAGGATAGGATAGAGTAGAGGATAGGATAGGATAAAGGAGAGGATAGGATAGAGGATAGGATAGGATAGAGGATAGGATAGTATAGAGGATAGAATAGGATAGATGATATTATAGGATAGAGAATAGGATATGATAGAGTAACGATATTCTAGAGGATAGGATAGGATAGAGGATCGGATAGAGGATAGGATAGGATAGAGGATGGTATAGAGGATAGGATAGAGGATAGGATAGGATAGAGGATAGGATAGGATAGAGGATAGTATAGGATAGAGAATAGGATAGAATAGAGGATAGGATAGGATAAAGGATAGGATAGGATAGAGGATAGGATAGGATAGAGGATAGGATAGGATAAAGGATAGGATAGGATAGAGGATAGGATAGGATAGGATAGAGGATAGGATAGAGGATCGGATAGAGGATAGGATAGGATAGAGGAAAGGATAGGATAGAGGATAGGATAGGTAATTGGATAGGATAGAGGATAGGATAAGGTAGAGGATAGTATAGGATAGAGTATAGGATAGGATAGAGGATACGATCGGATAGAGGATAGGATAGGATAGAGGATCGGATAGGTTATTGGATAGGATAGGGGAGAGGATAAGGTAGAGGCTAGTATAGGATAGAGGATCTGATAGAGGATAGGATAGGATGGAGGATAGGATAGGATCGAGGATAGGATAGGTAATTGGATAGGATAGAGGATAGGATATGGTAGAGGATAGTATAGGATAGAGGATACGATAGAGGATCGGGTAGAGGATAGGATAGGATAGAGGAAAGGATAGGATAGAGGATAGGATAGGTAATTGGATAGGATAGAGGATAGGATAAGTTAGAGGATAGTATAGGATAGAGGATAGGATAGGATAGAGGATAGGATAGGATAAAGGATAGGATAGGATAGAGGATAGGATAGGATAGAGGATAGAATAGGATAGATGATAGAATACGATAGAGAATAGGATAGGATAGAGGATAGGATAGGATAGAGGAAAGGATAGGATAGAGGATAGGATAGGTAATTGGATAGGATAGAGGATAGGATAAGGTAGAGGATAGTATAGGATAGAGGATAGGATAGGATAGAGGATAGGATAGGATAAAGGATAGGATAGGATAGAGGATAGGATAGGATAGAGGATAGGATAGGATATAGGATCGGATAGAGGATAGGATAGGATAGAGGATCGGATAGAGGATAGGATAGGATAGAGGATAGGATAGGATAGAGTATAGAGTAGGATAGAGGATAGGATAGGATACAGGATAGGATTGGATAGAGGATCGGATAGAGGATAGGATAGGATAGAGGATAGGATAGGAAAGAGGATAGGATAGGATACGATAGAGGATAGGATAGATGATAGGATAGGATAGAGGATCTGATAGAGGATACGATCGGATAGAGGATAGGATAGGATAGAGGATCGGATAGGTTATTGGATAGGATAGGGGAGAGGATAAGGTAGAGGCTAGTATAGGATAGAGGATCTGATAGAGGATAGGATAGGATGGAGGATAGGATAGGATCGAGGATAGGATAGGTAATTCGATAGGATAGAGGATAGGATATGGTAGAGGATAGTATAGGATAGTGGATAGGATAGAGGATCGGATAGGATAGGATAGAGGATAGGATAGAGGATACGATAGAGGATCGGATAGAGGATAGGATAGGATAGAGGATAGGATAGGATAGAGGATAGTATAGGATAGAGGATAGGATAGAATAGAGGATAGGATAGGATACAGGATAGGATAGGATAGAGGATAGGATACGATAGGATAGAGGATAGGATAGGATAGGATAGAGGATAGGATAGAGGATAGGATAGGATAGAGGATAGAGGATAGGATAGGATAGAGGATAGGATAGGATAGAGGATAGGATAGGATAGAGGATAGAGTAGGATAGAGGATAGGATAGTATAAAGGATAGGATTGGATAGAGGATCGGATAGAGGATAGGATAGGATAGAGGATAGTATAGGATAGAGGATAGGATAGAGTAGAGGATAGGATAGGATAAAGGAGAGGATAGGATAGAGGATAGGATAGGATAGAGGATAGGATAGTATAGAGGATAGAATAGGATAGATGATATTATAGGATAGAGAATAGGATATGATAGAGTAACGATATTCTAGAGGATAGGATAGGATAGAGGATCGGATAGAGGATAGGATAGGATAGAGGATGGTATAGAGGATAGGATAGAGGATAGGATAGGATAGAGGATAGGATAGGATAGAGGATAGTATAGGATAGAGAATAGGATAGAATAGAGGATAGGATAGGATAAAGGATAGGATAGGATAGAGGATAGGATAGGATAGAGGATAGGATAGGATAAAGGATAGGATAGGATAGAGGATAGGATAGGATAGGATAGAGGATAGGATAGAGGATCGGATAGAGGATAGGATAGGATAGAGGAAAGGATAGGATAGAGGATAGGATAGGTAATTGGATAGGATAGAGGATAGGATAAGGTAGAGGATAGTATAGGATAGAGGATAGGATAGGATAGAGGATACGATCGGATAGAGGATAGGATAGGATAGAGGATCGGATAGGTTATTGGATAGGATAGGGGAGAGGATAAGGTAGAGGCTAGTATAGGATAGAGGATCTGATAGAGGATAGGATAGGATGGAGGATAGGATAGGATCGAGGATAGGATAGGTAATTGGATAGGATAGAGGATAGGATATGGTAGAGGATAGTATAGGATAGAGGATACGATAGAGGATCGGGTAGAGGATAGGATAGGATAGAGGAAAGGATAGGATAGAGGATAGGATAGGTAATTGGATAGGATAGAGGATAGGATAAGTTAGAGGATAGTATAGGATAGAGGATAGGATAGGATAGAGGATAGGATAGGATAAAGGATAGGATAGGATAGAGGATAGGATAGGATAGAGGATAGAATAGGATAGATGATAGAATACGATAGAGAATAGGATAGGATAGAGGATAGGATAGGATAGAGGAAAGGATAGGATAGAGGATAGGATAGGTAATTGGATAGGATAGAGGATAGGATAAGGTAGAGGATAGTATAGGATAGAGGATAGGATAGGATAGAGGATAGGATAGGATAAAGGATAGGATAGGATAGAGGATAGGATAGGATAGAGGATAGGATAGGATATAGGATCGGATAGAGTATAGGATAGGATAGAGGATCGGATAGAGGATAGGATAGGATAGAGGATAGGATAGGATAGAGTATAGAGTAGGATAGAGGATAGGATAGGATAAAGGATAGGATTGGATAGAGGATCGGATAGAGGATAGGATAGGATAGAGGATAGGATAGGAAAGAGGATAGGATAGGATACGATAGAGGATAGGATAGATGATAGGATAGGATAGAGGATCTGATAGAGGATACGATCGGATAGAGGATAGGATAGGATAGAGGATCGGATAGGTTATTGGATAGGATAGGGGAGAGGATAAGGTAGAGGCTAGTATAGGATAGAGGATAGGATAGGATAGAGGATAGGATAGGATAAAGGATAGGATAGGATAGGATAGAGGATAGAATAGGATAGATGATAGAATAGGATAGAGAATAGGATAGAATAGAGGATAGGATAGGATAGAGGATAGTATAGAGTATAGGATAAGGTAGAGGATAGGATAGGATAGGATAGAGGAAAGGATAGGATAGGGGATAGGATAGGTAATTGGATAGGATAGAGGATAGGATAAGGTAGAGGATAGTATAGGATAGAGGATAGGATAGGATAGAGGATAGGATAGGATAAAGGATAGGATAGGATAGAGGATAGGTTAGGATAGAGGATAGGATAGGATATAGGATCGGATAGAGGATAGGATAGGATAGAGGATCGGATAGAGGATAGGATAGGATAGAGGATAGGATAGGATAGAGTATAGAGTAGGATAGAGGATAGGATAGGATAAAGGATAGGATTGGATAGAGGATCGGATAGAGGATAGAATAGGATAGAGGATAGGATAGGATAGAGGATAGTATAGGATAGAGGATAGGATAGAATAGAGGATAGGATAGGATAAAGGATAGGATAGGATAGAGGATAGGATAGGATAGGATAGAGGATAGGATAGGATAGGATAGAGGATAGGATAGGATAGGATAGAGGATAGGATAGAGGATAGGATAGGACAGAGGATCGGATAGAGGATAGGATAGGATAGAGGAAACGATAGGATAGAAGATAGGATAGGATAGATGATAGTATAGGAAAGAGGGTAGGATAGGATAGAGGATAGATTATAGGATAGGATAGAGGATAGGATAGGATAGAGGAGAGGATAGGATAGAGGATAGGATAGGATAGAGGATAGGAAAGTATAGAGGATAGAATAGGATAGATGGTATTATAGGATAGAGGATAGGATATGATAGAGTAATCGATATTATAGAGGATAGGATAGGATAGATGATCGGATAGAGGATAGGATAGGATAGAGGAAAGGATAGGATAGAGGATAGGATAGGTAATTGGATAGGATAGAGGATAGGATAAGGTAGAGGATAGTATAGGATAGAGGATAGGATAGGATAGAGGATAGGATAGGATAAAGGATAGGATAGGATAGAGGATAGGATAGGATAGAGGATCGGACGGAGGATAGGATAGGATAGAGGATAGGATAGGATAGAGGATAGAGTTGGATAGAGGATAGGATAGGATAAAGGATAGGATTGGATAGAGGATCGGATAGAGGATAGGATAGGATAGAGGATAGGATAGGATAGAGGATAGTATAGGATAGAGGATAGGATAGAATAGAGGATAGGATAGGATACAGGATAGGATAGGATAGAGGATAGGATACGATAGGATAGAGGATAGGATAGGATAGGATAGAGGATAGGATAGAGGATAGGATAGGATAGAGGATAGAGGATAGGATAGGATAGAGGAGAGGATAGGATAGAGGAGAGGAGAGGATAGAGGATAGGATAGAGGATAGGATAGGATAGAGGATAGGATAGGATAGAGGATGGGATAGGATAGAGGATAGGATATGATAGAGGATAGGATAGGATAGGATAGAGGATAGGATAGGATAGGATAGAGGATAGGATAGAGGATAGGATAGGATAGAGGATCGGATAGAGGATAGGATAGGATAGAGGATAGGATAGGATAGAGGATAGAGTAGGATAGAGGATAGGATAGTATAAAGGATAGGATTGGATAGAGGATCGGATAGAGGATAGGATAGGATGGAGGATAGTATAGGATAGAGGATAGGATAGAGTAGAGGATAGGATAGGATAAAGGAGAGGATAGGATAGAGGATAGGATAGGATAGAGGATAGGATAGTATAGAGGATAGAATAGGATAGATGATATTATAGGATAGAGAATAGGATATGATAGAGTAACGATATTCTAGAGGATAGGATAGGATAGAGGATCGGATAGAGGATAGGATAGGATAGAGGATGGTATAGAGGATAGGATAGAGGATAGGATAGGATAGAGGATAGGATAGGATAGAGGATAGTATAGGATAGAGAATAGGATAGAATTGAGGATAGGATAGGATAAAGGATAGGATAGGATAGAGGATAGGATAGGATAGAGGATAGGATAGGATAAAGGATAGGATAGGATAGAGGATAGAATAGGATAGATGATAGGATAGGATAGAGAATAGGATAGGATAGAGGATAGGATAGGATAGAGGATAGGATAGAGGATAGGATAGGATAGAGGATAGGATAGGATAGAGGATAGGATAGAGGATAGGATAGGATAGAGGATAGGATAGAGGATAGGATAGAGGATAGGATAGGTAATTGGATAGGATAGAGTATAGGATAAGGTAGAGGATAGGATAGGATAGAGGATATAATAGGATAGAGGATAGGATAGGATACAGGATAGGAAATGATAGAGGATAGGATGGGATAGAGGATAGGATAGGATAGAGGGTAGTATAGGATAGAGGATAGGATAGAATAGAGGATAGGATAGGATAAAGGATAGGATAGGATAGAGGATAGGATAGGATAGGATAGAGGATAGGATAGGATAGGATAGGATAGGATAGAGGATAGGATAGGATAGGATAGAGGATAGGATAGAGGATAGGATAGATGATAGGATAGAGGATAGGATAGGATAGAGGATAGGATAGGATAGAGGATCGGATAGAGGATAGGATAGGATAGAGGATAGGATAGGATAGAGGATAGGATATGATAGAGGATAGGATAGGATAGAGGATCGGATAGAGGATAGGATAGGATAGAGGATCGGATAGAGGATAGGATAGGATAGAGGATAGGATAGGATAGAGGATAGAGTAGGATAGAGGATAGGATACGATAAAGGATAGGTTTGGATAGAGGATGGGATAGAGGATAGAATAGGATAGAGGATAGGATAGGATAGAGGGTAGTATAGGATAGAGGATAGGATAGAATAGAGGATAGGATAGGATAAAGGATAGGATAGGATAGAGGATAGGATAGGATAGGATAGAGGATAGGATAGGATAGGATAGGATAGGATAAAGGATAGGATTGGATAGAGGATCGGATAGAGGATATCATGGGAAAGAGGATAGGATAGGATAGAGGATCGGATAGAGGATAGGATAGGATAGAGGATGGTATAGAGGATAGGATAGAGGATAGGATAGGATAGAGGATAGGATAGGAAAGAGGATAGGATAGGATACGATAGAGGATAGGATAGATGATAGGATAGGATAGAGGATCTGATAGAGGATACGATCGGATAGAGGATAGGATAGGATAGAGGATCGGATAGGTTATTGGATAGGATAGGGGAGAGGATAAGGTAGAGGCTAGTATAGGATAGAGGATCTGATAGAGGATAGGATAGGATGGAGGATAGGATAGGATCGAGGATAGGATAGGTAATTGGATAGGATAGAGGATAGGATATGGTAGAGGATAGTATAGGATAGAGGATAGGATAGAGGATCGGATAGGATAGGATAGAGGATAGGATAGAGGATACGATAGAGGATCGGATAGAGGATAGGATAGGATAGAGGAAAGGATAGGATAGAGGATAGGATAGGTAATTGGATAGGATAGAGGATAGGATAAGTTAGAGGATAGTATAGGACAGAGGATAGGATAGGATAGAGGTATAGGATAGGATAAAGGATAGGATAGGATAGAGGATAGGATAGGATAGAGGATAGAATAGGATAGATGATAGAATAGGATAGAGAATAGGATAGGATAGAGGATAGGATAGGATAGAGGATAGTATAGTGTATAGGATAAGGTAGAGGATAGGATAGGATAGGATAGAGGATAGGATAGAGGATCGGATAGAGGATAGGATAGGATAGAGGAAAGGATAGGATAGAGGATAGGATAGGTAATTGGATAGGATAGAGGATAGGATAAGGTAGAGGATAGTATAGGATAGAGGATAGGATAGGATAGAGGATAGGATAGGATAAAGGATAGGATAGGATAGAGGATAGGATAGGATAGAGGATAGGATAGGATATAGGATCGGATAGAGGATAGGATAGGATAGAGGATCGGATAGAGGATAGGATAGGATAGAGGATAGGATAGGATAGAGTATAGAGTAGGATAGAGGATAGGATAGGATAAAGGATAGGATTGGATAGAGGATCGGATAGAGGATAGGATAGGATAGAGGATAGGATAGGAAAGAGGATAGGATAGGATACGATAGAGGATAGGATAGATGATAGGATAGGATAGAGGATCTGATAGAGGATACGATCGGATAGAGGATAGGATAGGATAGAGGATCGGATAGGTTATTGGATAGGATAGGGGAGAGGATAAGGTAGAGGCTAGTATAGGATAGAGGATCTGATAGAGGATAGGATAGGATGGAGGATAGGATAGGATCGAGGATAGGATAGGTAATTGGATAGGATAGAGGATAGGATATGGTAGAGGATAGTATAGGATAGAGGATAGGATAGAGGATCGGATAGGATAGGATAGAGGATAGGATAGAGGATACGATAGAGGATCGGATAGAGGATAGGATAGGATAGAGGAAAGGATAGGATAGAGGATAGGATAGGTAATTGGATAGGATAGAGGATAGGATAAGTTAGAGGATAGTATAGGATAGAGGATAGGATAGGATAGAGGATAGGATAGGATAAAGGATAGGATAGGATAGAGGATAGGATAGGATAGAGGATAGAATAGGATAGATGATAGAATAGGATAGAGAATAGGATAGGATAGAGGATAGGATAGGATAGAGGATAGTATAGAGTATAGGATAAGGTAGAGGATAGGATAGGATAGGATAGAGGATAGGATAGAGGATCGGATAGTGGATAGGATAGGATAGAGGAAAGGATAGGATAGAGGATAGGATAGGTAATTGGATAGGATAGAGGATAGGATAAGGTAGAAGATAGTATAGGATAGAGGATAGGATAGGATAGAGGATAGGATAGGATAAAGGATAGGATAGGATAGAGGATAGGATAGGATAGAGGATAGGATAGGATATAGGATCGGATAGAGGATAGGATAGGATAGAGGATCGGATAGAGGATAGGATAGGATAGAGGATAGGATAGGATAGAGTATAGAGTAGGATAGAGGATAGGATAGGATAAAGGATAGGATTGGATAGAGGATCGGATAGAGGATAGAATAGGATAGAGGATAGGATAGGATAGAGGATAGTATAGGATAGAGGATAGGATAGAATAGAGGATAGGATAGGATAAAGGATACGATAGGATAGAGGATAGGATAGGATAGGATAGAGGATAGGATAGGATAGGATAGGATAGAGGATAGGATAGGATAGGATAGAGGATAGGATAGAGGATAGGATAGGACAGAGGATCGGATAGAGGATAGGATAGGATAGAGGAAACGATAGGATAGAAGATAGGATAGGATAGATGATAGTATAGGAAAGAGGGTAGGATAGGATAGAGGATAGATTATAGGATAGGATAGAGGATAGGATAGGATAGAGGAGAGGATAGGATAGAGGATAGGATAGGATAGAGGATAGGATAGTATAGAGGATAGAATAGGATAGATGATATTATAGGATAGAGGATAGGATATGATAGAGTAATCGATATTATAGAGGATAGGATAGGATAGAGGATCGGATAGAGGATAGGATAGGATAGAGGAAAGGATAGGATAGAGGATAGGATAGGTAATTGGATAGGATAGAGGATAGGATAAGGTAGAGGATAGTATAGGATAGAGGATAGGATAGGATAGAGGATAGGATAGGATAAAGGATAGGATAGGATAGAGGATAGGATAGGATAGAGGATCGGACGGAGGATAGGATAGGATAGAGGATAGGATAGGATAGAGGATAGAGTAGGATAGAGGATAGGATAGGATAAAGGATAGGATTGGATAGAGGATCGGATAGAGGATAGGATAGGATAGAGGATAGGATAGGATAGAGGATAGGATAGGATAGAGGATGGGATAGGATAGAGGATAGGATATGATAGAGGATAGGATAGGATAGGATAGAGGATAGGATAGGATAGGATAGAGGATCGGATAGAGGATAGGATAGGATAGAGGATCGGATAGAGGATAGGATAGGATAGAGGATAGGATAGGATAGAGGATAGAGTAGGATAGAGGATAAGATAGTATAAAGGATAGGATTGGATAGAGGATCGGATAGAGGATAGGATAGGATAGAGGATATTATAGGATAGAGGATAGGATAGAGTAGAGGATAGGATAGGATAAAGGAGAGGATAGGATAGAGGATAGGATAGGATAGAGGATAGGATAGTATAGAGGATAGAATAGGATAGATGATATTATAGGATAGAGGATAGGATAGGATAAAGGATAGGATAGGATAGAGGATAGGATAGGATAGAGGATAGAATAGGATAGATGATAGGATAGGATAGAGAATAGGATAGGATAGAGGATAGGATAGGATAGAGGATAGGATAGAGGATAGGATAGGATAGAGGATAGGATAGGATAGAGGATAGGATAGGATAGAGGATAGGATAGGATAGAGGATAGGATAGAGGATAGGATAGGATAGAGGATAGGATAGAGGATAGGATAGAGGATAGGATAGGTAATTGGATAGGATAGAGTATAGGATAAGGTAGAGGATAGGATAGGATAGAGGATATAATAGGATACAGGATAGGAAATGATAGAGGATAGGATGGGATAGAGTAGGATAGAGGATAGGATAGGATAAAAGATAGTATTGGATAGAGGATCGGATAGAGGATAGGATAGGATAGAGGATAGGATAGGATAGAGGATAGTATAGGATAGAGGATAGGATAGAATAGAGGATAGGATAGGATACAGGATAGGATAGGATAGAGGATAGGATTGTATAGGATAGAGGATAGGATAGGATAGAGGATAGGATAGGATAAAGGATAGGATAGGATAGAGGATAGGATAGGATAGGGGATCGGACAGAGGATAGGATAGGATAGAGGATAGTATAGGATAGAGGATAGGATAGGATAGAGGATAGGATAGGATAAAAGGTAGGATAGGATAGAGGACAGGATAGGATAGATGATACTATAGGATAGAGGATAGGATATGATAGAGTAAACGATATTATAGAGGATAGGATAGGATATAGGATCGGATAGAGGATAGGATAGGATAGAGGATCGGATAGAGGATAGGATAGGATATAGGATAGGATAGGATAGAGTATAGAGTAGGATAGAGGATAGGATAGGATAAAGGATAGGATTGGATAGAGGATCGGATAGAGGATAGGATAGGATAGAGGATAGGATAGGAAAGAGGATAGGATAGGATACGATAGAGGATAGGATAGATGATAGGATAGGATAGAGGATCTGATAGAGGATACGATCGGATAGAGGATAGGATAGGATAGAGGATCGGATAGGTTATTGGATAGGATAGGGGAGAGGATAAGGTAGAGGCTAGTATAGGATAGAGGATCTGATAGAGGATAGGATAGGATGGAGGATAGGATAGGATCGAGGATAGGATAGGTAATTGGATAGGATAGAGGATAGGATATGGTAGAGGATAGTATAGGATAGAGGATAGGATAGAGGATCGGATAGGATAGGATAGAGGATAGGATAGAGGATACGATAGAGGATCGGATAGAGGATAGGATAGGATAGAGGAAAGGATAGGATAGAGGATAGGATAGGTAACTGGATAGGATAGAGGATAGGATAAGTTAGAGGATAGTATAGGATAGAGGATAGGATAGGATAGAGGATAGGATAGGATAAAGGATAGGATAGGATAGAGGATAGGATAGGATAGAGGATAGAATAGGATAGATGATAGAATAGGATAGAGAATAGGATAGGATAGAGGATAGGATAGGATAGGATAGAGGATAGTATAGAGTATAGGATAAGGTAGAGGATAGGATAGGATAGGATAGGATAGAGGATAGGATAGAGGATCGGATAGAGGATAGGATAGGATAGAGGAAAGGATAGGATAGAGGATAGGATAGGTAATTGGATAGGATAGAGGATAGGATAAGGTAGAGGATAGTATAGGATAGAGGATAGGATAGCATAGAGGATAGGATAGGATAAAGAATAGGATAGGATAGAGGATAGGATAGGATAGAGGATAGGATAGGATATAGGATCGGATAGAGGATAGAATAGGATAGAGGATCGGATAGAGGATAGGATAGGATAGAGGATAGGATAGGATAGAGTATAGAGTAGGATAGAGGATAGGATAGGATAAAGGATAGGATTGGATAGAGGATCGGATAGAGGATAGAATAGGATAGAGGATAGGATAGGATAGAGGATAGTATAGGATAGAGGATAGGATAGAATAGAGGATAGGATAGGATAAAGGATACGATAGGATAGAGGATAGGATAGGATAGGATAGAGGATAGGATAGGATAGGATAGGATAGAGGATAGGATAGGATAGGATAGAGGATAGGATAGGACAGAGGATCGGATAGAGGATAGGATAGGATAGAGGAAACGATAGGATAGAAGATAGGATAGGATAGATGATAGTATAGGAAAGAGGGTAGGATAGGATAGAGGATAGATTATAGGATAGGATAGAGGATAGGATCGGATAGAGGAGAGGATAGGATAGAGGATAGGATAGGATAGAGGATAGGATAGTATAGAGGATAGAATAGGATAGATGATATTATAGGATAGAGGATAGGATATGATAGAGTAATCGATATTATAGAGGATAGGATAGGATAGAGGATCGGATAGAGGATAGGATAGGATAGAGGAAAGGATAGGATAGAGGATAGGATAGGTAATTGGATAGGATAGAGGATAGGATAAGGTAGAGGATAGTATAGGATAGAGGATAGGATAGGATAGAGGATAGGATAGGATAAAGGATAGGATAGTATAGAGGATAGGATAGGATAGAGGATCGGACGGAGGATAGGATAGGATAGAGGATAGGATAGGATAGAGGATAGAGTAGGATAGAGGATAGGATAGGATAAAGGATAGGATTGGATAGAGGATCGGATAGAGGATAGGATAGGATAGAGGATAGGATAGGATAGAGGATAGTATAGGATAGAGGATAGGATAGAATAGAGGATAGGATAGGATACAGGATAGGATAGGATAGAGGATAGGATACGATAGGATAGAGGATAGGATAGGATAGGATAGAGGATAGGATAGAGGATAGGATAGAGGATAGGATAGGATAGAGGATAGAGGATAGGATAGGATAGAGGAGAGGATAGGATAGAGGAGAGGATAGGATAGAGGATAGGATAGAGGATAGGATAGGATAGAGGATAGGATAGGATAGAGGATGGGATAGGATAGAGGATAGGATATGATAGAGGATAGGATAGGATAGGATAGAGGATAGGATAGGATAGGATAGAGGATAGGATAGAGGATAGGATAGGATAGAGGATCGGATAGAGGATAGGATAGGATAGAGGATAGGATAGGATAGCGGATAGAGTAGGATAGAGGATAAGATAGTATAAAGGATAGGATTGGATAGAGGATCGGATAGAGGATAGGATAGGATAGAGGATAGTATAGGATAGAGGATAGGATAGAGTAGAGGATAGGATAGGATAAAGGAGAGGATAGGATAGAGGATAGGATAGGATAGAGGATAGGATAGTATAGAGGATAGAATAGGATAGATGATATTATAGGATAGAGGATAGGATATGATAGAGTAACGATATTCTAGAGGATAGGATAGGATAGAGGATCGGATAGAGGATAGGATAGGATAAAGGATAGGATAGGATAGAGGATAGGATAGGATAGAGGATAGGATAGGATAAAGGATAGGATAGGATAGAGGATAGGATAGGATAGAGGATAGAATAGGATAGATGATAGGATAGGATAGAGAATAGGATAGGATAGAGGATAGGATAGGATAGAGGATAGGATAGAGGATAGGATAGGATAGAGGATAGGATAGGATAGAGGATAGGATAGGATAGAGGATAGGATAGGATAGAGGATAGGATAGGTAATTGGATAGGATAGAGTATAGGATAAGGTAGAGGATAGGATAGGATAGAGGATATAATAGGATACAGGATAGGAAATGATAGAGGATAGGATGGGATAGAGTAGGATAGAGGATAGGATAGGATAAAAGATAGTATTGGATAGAGGATCGGATAGAGGATAGGATAGGATAGAGGATAGGATAGGATAGAGGATAGTATAGGATAGAGGATAGGATAGAATAGAGGATAGGATAGGATACAGAATAGGATAGGATAGAGGATAGGATAGTATAGGATAGAGGATAGGATAGGATAGAGGATAGGATAGGATAAAGGATAGGATAGGATAGAGGATAGGATAGGATAGAGGATCGGACAGAGGATAGGATAGGATAGAGGATAGTATAGGATAGAGGATAGGATAGGATAGAGGATAGGATAGGATAAAAGGTAGGATAGGATAGAGGACAGGATAGGATAGATGATACTATAGGATAGAGGATAGGATATGATAGAGTAAACGATATTATAGAGGATAGGATAGGATAGAGGATCGGATAGAGGATAGGATAGGATAGAGGATGGTATAGAGGATAGGATAGAGGATAGGATAGGATAGAGGATAGGATAGGAAAGAGGATAGGATAGGATACGATAGAGGATAGGATAGATGATAGGATAGGATAGAGGATCTGATAGAGGATACGATCGGATAGAGGATAGGATAGGATAGAGGATCGGATAGGTTATTGGATAGGATAGGGGAGAGGATAAGGTAGAGGCTAGTATAGGATAGAGGATCTGATAGAGGATAGGTTAGGATGGAGGATAGGATAGGATCGAGGATAGGATAGGTAATTGGATAGGATAGAGGATAGGATATGGTAGAGGATAGTATAGGATAGAGGATATGATAGAGGATCGGATAGGATAGGATAGAGGATAGGATAGAGGATACGATAGAGGATCGGATAGAGGATAGGATAGGATAGAGGAAAGGATAGGATAGAGGATAGTATAGAGTATAGGATAAGGTAGAGGATAGGATAGGATAGGATAGAGGATAGGATAGAGGATCGGATAGAGGATAGGATAGGATAGAGGAAAGGATAGGATAGAGGATAGGATAGGTAATTGGATAGGATAGAGGATAGGATAAGGTAGAGGATAGTATAGGGTAGAGGATAGGATAGGATAGAGGATAGGATAGGATAAAGGATAGGATAGGATAGAGGATAGGATAGGATAGAGGATAGGATAGGATATAGGATCGGATAGAGGATAGGATAGGATAGAGGATCGGATAGAGGATAGGATAGGATAGAGGATAGGATAGGATAGAGTATAGAGTAGGATAGAGGATAGGATAGGATAAAGGATAGGATTGGATAGTGGATCGGATAGAGGATAGGATAGGATAGAGGATAGGATAGGAAAGAGGATAGGATAGGATACGATAGAGGATAGGATAGATGATAGGATAGGATAGAGGATCTGATAGAGGATACGATCGGATAGAGGATAGGATAGGATAGAGGATCGGATAGGTTATTGGATAGGATAGAGGATCGGATAGGTTATTGGATAGGATAGGGGAGAGGATAAGGTAGAGGCTAGTATAGGATAGAGGATCTGATAGAGGATAGGATAGGATGGAGGATAGGATAGGATCGAGGATAGGATAGGTAATTGGATAGGATAGAGGATAGGATATGGTAGAGGATAGTATAGGATAGAGGATAGGATAGAGGATCGGATAGGATAGGATAGAGGATAGGATAGAGGATACGATAGAGGATCGGATAGAGGATAGGATAGGATAGAGGAAAGGATAGGATAGAGGATAGGATAGGTAATTGGATAGGATAGAGGATAGGATAAGTTAGAGGATAGTATAGGATAGAGGATAGGATAGGATAGAGGATAGGATAGGATAAAGGATAGGATAGGATAGAGGATAGGATAGGATAGAGGATAGAATAGGATAGATGATAGAATAGGATAGAGAATAGGATAGGATAGAGGATAGGATAGGATAGAGGATAGTATAGAGTATAGGATAAGGTAGAGGATAGGATAGGATAGGATAGAGGATAGGATAGAGGATCGGATAGAGGATAGGATAGGATAGAGGAAAGGATAGGATAGAGGATAGGATAGGTAATTGGATAGGATAGAGGATAGGATAAGGTAGAGGATAGTATAGGATAGAGGATAGGATAGGATAGAGGATAGGATAGGATAAAGGATAGGATAGGATAGAGGATAGGATAGGATAGAGGATCGGACGGAGGATAGGATAGGATAGAGGATAGGATAGGATAGGGATAGAGTAGGATAGAGGATAGGATAGGATAAAGGATAGGATTGGATAGAGGATCGGATAGAGGATAGGATAGGATAGAGGATAGGATAGGATAGAGGATAGTATAGGATAGAGGATAGGATAGAATAGAGGATAGGATAGGATACAGGATAGGATAGGATAGAGGATAGGATACGATAGGATAGAGGATAGGATAGGATAGGATAGAGGATAGGATAGAGGATAGGATAGGATAGAGGATAGAGGATAGGATAGGATAGAGGAGAGGATAGGATAGAGGAGAGGATAGGATAGAGGATAGGATAGAGGATAGGATAGGATAGAGGATAGGATAGGATAGAGGATGGGATAGGATAGAGGATAGGATATGATAGAGGATAGGATAGGATAGGATAGAGGATAGGATAGGATAGGATAGAGGATAGGATAGAGGATAGGATAGGATAGAGCATCGGATAGAGGATAGGATAGGATAGAGGATAGGATAGGATAGAGGATAGAGTAGGATAGAGGATAGGATAGTATAAAGGATAGGATTGGATAGAGGATCGGATAGAGGATAGGATAGGATAGAGGATAGTATAGGATAGAGGATAGGATAGAATAGAGGATAGGATAGGATACAGGATAGGATAGGATAGAGGATAGGATAGTATAGGATAGAGGATAGGATAGGATAGAGGATAGGATAGGATAAAGGATAGGATAGGATAGAGGATAGGATAGGATAGAGGATCGGACAGAGGATAGGATAGGATAGAGGATAGTATAGGATAGAGGATAGGATAGGATAGAGGATAGGATAGGATAAAAGGTAGGATAGGATAGAGGACAGGATAGGATAGATGATACTATAGGATAGAGGATAGGATAGGATCCAGGATAGGATAGGTAATTGGATAGGATAGAGGATAGGATATGGTAGAGGATAGTATAGGATAGAGGATAGGATAGAGGATCGGATAGGATAGGATAGAGGATAGGATAGAGGATACGATAGAGGATCGGATAGAGGATAGGATAGGATAGAGGAAAGGATAGGATAGAGGATAGGATAGAGGATAGGATAAGTTAGAGGATAGTATAGGATAGAGGATAGGATAGGATAGAGGATAGGATAGGATAAAGGATAGGATAGGATAGAGGATAGGATAGGATAGAGGATAGAATAGGATAGATGATAGAATAGGATAGAAAATAGGATAGGATAGAGGATAGGATAGGATAGAGGATAGTATAGAGTATAGGATAAGGTAGAGGATAGGATAGGATAGGATAGAGGATAGGATAGAGGATCGGATAGAGGATAGGATAGGATAGAGGAAAGGATAGGATAGAGGATAGGATAGGTAATTGGATAGGATAGAGGATAGGATAAGGTAGAGGATAGTATAGGATAGAGGATAGGATAGGATAGAGGATAGGATAGGATAAAGGATAGGATAGGATAGAGGATAGGATAGGATAGAGGATCGGACGGAGGATAGGATAGGATAGAGGATAGGATAGGATAGAGGATAGAGTAGGATAGAGGATAGGATAGGATAAAGGATAGGATTGGATAGAGGATCGGATAGAGGATAGGATAGGATAGAGGATAGGATAGGATAGAGGATAGTATAGGATAGAGGATAGGATAGAATAGAGGATAGGATAGGATACAGGATAGGATAGGATAGAGGATAGGATACGATAGGATAGAGGATAGGATAGGATAGGATAGAGGATAGGATAGAGGATAGGATAGGATAGAAGATAGAGGATAGGATAGGATAGAGGAGAGGATAGGATAGAGGAGAGGATAGGATAGAGGATAGGATAGAGGATAGGATAGGATAGAGGATAGGATAGGATAGAGGATGGGATAGGATAGAGGATAGGATATGATAGAGGATAGGATAGGATAGGATAGAGGATAGGATAGGATAGGATAGAGGATAGGATAGAGGATAGGATAGGATAGAGGATCGGATAGAGGATAGGATAGGATAGAGGATAGGATAGGATAGAGGATAGAGTAGGATAGAGGATAGGATAGTATAAAGGATAGGATTGGATAGAGGATCGGATAGAGGATAGGATAGGATAGAGGATAGTATAGGATAGAGGATAGGATAGAGTAGAGGATAGGATAGGATAAAGGAGAGGATAGGATAGAGGATAGGATAGGATAGAGGATAGGATAGTATAGAGGATAGAATAGGATAGATGATATTATAGGATAGAGGATAGGATATGATAGAGTAACGATATTCTAGAGGATAGGATAGGATAGAGGATCGGATAGAGGATAGGATAGAGGATAGGATAGGTAATTGGATAGGATAGAGTATAGGATAAGGTAGAGGATAGGATAGGATAGAGGATATAATAGGATAGAGGATAGGATAGGATACAGGATAGGAAATGATAGAGGATAGGATGGGATAGAGGATAGGATAGGATAGAGGGTAGTATAGGATAGAGGATAGGATAGAATAGAGGATAGGATAGGATAAAGGATAGGATAGGATAGAGGATAGGATAGGATAGGATAGAGGATAGGATAGGATAGGATAGGATAGGATAGGATAGAGGATAGGATAGGATAGGATAGAGGATAGGATAGAGGATAGGATAGAGGATAGGATAGGATAGAGGATAGGATAGGATAGAGGATCGGATAGAGGATAGGATAGGATAGAGGAAAGGATAGGATAGAGGATAGTATAGAGTATAGGATAAGGTAGAGGATAGGATAGGATAGGATAGAGGATAGGATAGAGGATCGGATAGAGGATAGCATAGGATAGAGGAAAGGATAGGATAGAGGATAGGATAGGTAATTGGATAGGATAGAGGATAGGATAAGGTAGAGGATAGTATAGGGTAGAGGATAGGATAGGATAGAGGATAGGATAGGATAAAGGATAGGATAGGATAGAGGATAGGATAGGATAGAGGATAGGATAGGATATAGGATCGGATAGAGGATAGGATAGGATAGAGGATCGGATAGAGGATAGGATAGGATAGAGGATAGGATAGGATAGAGTATAGAGTAGGATAGAGGATAGGATAGGATAAAGGATAGGATTGGATAGAGGATCGGATAGAGGATAGGATAGGATAGAGGATAGGATAGGAAAGAGGATAGGATAGGATACGATAGAGGATAGGATAGATGATAGGATAGGATAGAGGATCTGATAGAGGATACGATCGGATAGAGGATAGGATAGGATAGAGGATCGGATAGGTTATTGGATAGGATAGAGGATCGGATAGGTTATTGGATAGGATAGGGGAGAGGATAAGGTAGAGGCTAGTATAGGATAGAGGATCTGATAGAGGATAGGATAGGATGGAGGATAGGATAGGATCCAGGATAGGATAGGTAATTGGATAGGATAGAGGATAGGATATGGTAGAGGATAGTATAGGATAGAGGATAGGATAGAGGATCGGATAGGATAGGATAGAGGATAGGATAGAGGATACGATAGAGGATCGGATAGAGGATAGGATAGGATAGAGGAAAGGATAGAGGATAGGATAGGATAGAGGAAAGGATAGGATAGAGGATAGGATAGGTAATTGGATAGGATAGAGGATAGGATAAGTTAGAGGATAGTATAGGATAGAGGATAGGATAGGATAGAGGATAGGATAGGATAAAGGATAGGATAGGATAGAGGATAGGATAGGATAGAGGATAGAATAGGATAGATGATAGAATAGGATAGAGAATAGGATAGGATAGAGGATAGGATAGGATAGAGGATAGGATAGTATAGAGGATAGAATAGGATAGATGATATTATAGGATAGAGGATAGGATATGATAGAGTAACGATATTCTAGAGGATAGGATAGGATAGAGGATCGGATAGAGGATAGGATAGAGGATAGGATAGGTAATTGGATAGGATAGAGTATAGGATAAGGTAGAGGATAGGATAGGATAGAGGATATAATAGGATAGAGGATAGGATAGGATACAGGATAGGAAATGATAGAGGATAGGATAGGATAGAGGATAGGATAGGATAGAGGGTAGTATGGGATAGAGGATAGGATAGAATAGAGGATAGGATAGGATAAAGGATAGGATAGGATAGAGGATAGGATAGGATAGGATAGAGGATAGGATAGGATAGGATAGGATAGGATAGAGGATAGGATAGGATAGGATAGAGGATAGGATAGAGGATAGGATAGAGGATAGGATAGAGGATAGGATAGGATAGAGGATAGGATAGGATAGAGGATCGGATAGAGGATAGGATAGGATAGAGGATAGGATAGGATAGAGGATAGGATAGGATAGAGGATATAATAGGATAGAGGATAGGATAGGATAGAGGATAGGATAGGATAGAGGATAGAGTAGGATAGAGGATAGGATAGGATAAAGGATAGGATTGGATAGAGAATCGGATAGAGGATAGAATAGGATAGAGGATAGGATAGGATAGAGGATAGTATAGGATAGAGGATAGGATAGAATAGAGGATAGGATAGGATAAAGGATAGGATAGGATCGAGGATAGGATAGAGGATAGGATAGAGTATACGATAAGGTAGAGGATAGGATAGGATAGAGGATAGTATAGGATGGAGGATAGGATAGAATAGAGGATAGGATAGGATAACGGATAGGATAGGATAGAGGATAGGATAGGATAGGATAGAGGATAGGATAGAGGATCGGATAGAGGATAGGATAGGATAGAGGAAAGGATAGGATAGAGGATAGGATAGGTAATTGGATAGGATAGAGGATTCGATAAGGTAGAGGATAGTATAGGATAGAGGATAGGATAGGATAGAGGATAGAGTAGGATAGAGGATAGGATAGGATAAAGGATAGGATTGGATAGAGGATCGGATAGAGGATAGGATGGGATAGAGGATAGGATAGGATAGAGGATAGTATAGGATAGAGGATAGGATAGAATAGAGGATAGGATAGGATACAGGATAGGATAGGATAGAGGATAGGATAGGATAGGGTAGAGGATAGGATAGGATAGGATAGAGGATAGGATAGAGGATAGGATAGGATAGAGGATAGGATAGGATAGAGGATAGGATAGGATAGAGGAGAGGATAGGATAGAGGATAGGATAGGATAGATGATATTATAGGATAGAGGATAGGATATGATAGAGTAAACGATATTATAGAGGATAGGATAGGATAGAGGATCGGATAGAGGATAGGATAGGATAGAGGATGGTATAGAGGATAGGATAGAGGATAGGATAGGATAGAGGATAGGACAGGAAAGAGGATAGGATAGGATACGATAGAGGATAGGATAGATGATAGGATAGGATAGAGGATCTGATAGAGGATACGATCGGATAGAGGATAGGATAGGATAGAGGATCGGATAGGTAATTGGATAGGATAGGGGAGAGGATAAGGTAGAGGCTAGTATAGGATAGAGGATAGGATAGGATAGAGGATAGGATATGATAAAGGATAGGATAGGATAGAGGATAGGATAGGATAGAGGTTAGGATAGGATAGAGGATAGGATAGGATAGAGGATAGGATAGGTAATTGGATAGGATAGAGTATAGGATAAGGTAGAGGATAGGATAGGATAGAGGATATAATAGGATAGAGGATAGGATAGGATAGATGATAGGATAGGATAGAGGATAGAGTAGGATAGAGGATAGGATAGGATAAAGGATAGGATTGGATAGAGGATCGGATAGAGGATAGAATAGGATAGAGGATACGATAGGATAGAGGATAGTATAGGATAGAGGATAGGATAGAATAGAGGATAGGATAGGATAAAGGATAGGATAGGATAGGATAGAGGATAGGATAGGATAGAGGATAGGATAGGATAGAGGATAGGATAGAGGATAGGATAGGATAGAGGATAGGATAGGATAGAGGATGAGATAGGATAGAGGATAGGATATGATAGAGGATAGGATAGGATAGAGGATGAGATAGGATAGAGGATAGGATATGATAGAGGATAGGATAGGATAGAGGATCGGATAGAGGATAGGATAGGATAGAGGATCGGATAGAGGATAGGATAGGATAGAGGATAGGATAGGATAGAGGATAGAGTAGGATAGAGGATAGGATAGGATAAAGGATAGGATTGGATAGAGGATCGGATAGAGGATAGAATAGGATAGAGGATAGGATAGGATAGAGGATAGTATAGGATAGAGGATAGGATAGAGTAGAGGATAGGATAGGATAAAGGATAGGATAGGATAGGATAGAGGATATTATAGGATAGGATAGAGGATAGGATTGAGGATAGGATAGGATAGAGGATCGGATAGAGGATAGGATAGGATAGAGGATAGGATAGGATAGGATAGATGATAGGATAGGAAAGAGGGTAGGATAGGATAGAGGATAGAGTATAGGATAGGATAGAGGATAGGATAGGATAGAGGAGAGGATAGGATAGAGGATAGGATAGGATAGAGGATAGGATAGTATAGAGGATAGAATAGGATACATGATATTATAGGATAGATGATAGGATATGATAGAGTAAACGATATTATAGAGGATAGGATAGGATAGACGATCGGATAGAGGATAGGATAGGATAGAGGATGGTATAGAGGATAGGATAGAGGAGAGGATAGGATAGAGGATAGGATAGGATAGATGATATTATAGGATAGAGGATAGGATATGATAGAGTAAACGATATTATAGAGGATAGGATAGGATAGAGGATCGGATAGAGGATAGGATAGGATAGAGGATGGTATAGAGGATAGGATAGAGGATAGGATAGGATAGAGGATAGGACAGGAAAGAGGATAGGATAGGATACGATAGAGGATAGGATAGATGATAGGATAGGATAGAGGATCTGATAGAGGATACGATCGGATAGAGGATAGGATAGGATAGAGGATCGGATAGGTAATTGGATAGGATAGGGGAGAGGATAAGGTAGAGGCTAGTATAGGATAGAGGATAGGATAGGATAGAGGATAGGATATGATAAAGGATAGGATAGGATAGAGGATAGGATAGGATAGAGGTTAGGATAGGATAGAGGATAGGATAGGATAGAGGATAGGATAGAGGATAGGATAGGTAATTGGATAGGATAGAGTATAGGATAAGGTAGAGGATAGGATAGGATAGAGGATATAATAGGATAGAGGATAGGATAGGATAGGATAGAGGATAGGATAGTATAGAGGATAGAATAGGATAGATGATATTATAGGATAGAGGATAGGATATGATAGAGGATAGGATAGTATAGAGGATAGGATAGGATAGAGGATCGGATAGAGGATAGGATAGGATAGAGGATGGTATAGAGGATAGGATAGAGGATAGGATAGGATAGAGGATAGGATAGGATAGAGGATAGTATAGGATAGAGAATAGGATAGAATAGAGGATAGGATAGGATAAAGGATAGGATAGGATAGAGGATAGGATAGGATAGGATAGAGGATAGGATAGGATAGGATAGAGGATAGGATAGAGGATAGGATAGGATAGAGGATCGGATAGAGGATAGGATAGGATAGAGGATAGGATAGGATAGAGGAAAGGATAGGATAGAAGATAGGATAGGATAGATGATAGGATAGGAAAGAGGGTAGGATAGGATAGAGGATAGAGTATAGGATAGGATAGAGGATAGGATAGGATAGAGGAGAGGATAGGATAGAGGATAGGATAGGATAGAGGATAGGATAGGATAGAGGATAGGATAGGATAGGATAGAGGATAGGATAGGATAGAGGATAGAATAGGATTGAGCAGCGTTTAGGATAGAGGATAGGATATGATAGAGGATAGGATAGGATACGATAGAGGATAGGATAGGATAGAGGATAGGATAGGATAGAGGATAGGATAGGATAGAGGATGGTATAGAGGATAGGATAGAGGATAGTATAGGATAGAGGATAGGATAGAATAGAGGATAGGATAGGATAGAGGATCGGATAGAGGATAGGATAGGATAGAGGATGGTATAGAGGATAGGATAGAGGATAGTATAGGATAGAGGATAGGATAGAATAGAGGATAGGATAGGATAAAGGATAGGATAGGATAAAGGATTGGATAGGATAGAGGATAGGATAGGATAGAGGGTAGGATAGAGGATAGGATAGGTAATTGGATAGGATAGAGTATACGATAAGGTAGAGGATAGGATAGGATAGAGGATATAATAGGATAGAGGATAGGATAGGATAGAGGATAGGATAGGAAAGAGGATAGGATAGGATAGAGGGTAGGATAGGATAGAGGATAGGATAGAGGATAGGATAGAGGATAGGATAGGATAGAGGATAGGATAGGATAGAGGATGAGATAGGATAGAGGATAGGATATGATAGAGGATAGGATAGGATAGAGGATCGGATAGAGGATAGGATAGGATAGAGGATCGGATAGAGGATAGGATAGGATAGAGGATAGGATAGGATAGAGGATAGAGTAGGATAGAGGATAGGATAGGATAAAGGATAGGATTGGATAGAGGATCGGATAGAGGATAGAATAGGATAGAGGATAGGATAGGATAGAGGATAGTATAGGATAGAGGATAGGATAGAGTAGAGGATAGGATAGGATAAAGGATAGGATAGGATAGGATAGAGGATACTATAGGATAGGATAGAGGATAGGATAGAGGATAGGATAGGATAGAGGATTCGGATAGAGGATAGGATAGGATAGAGGATAGGATAGGATAGAGGATAGGATAGGATAGGATAGATGATAGGATAGGAAAGAGGGTAGGATAGGATAGAGGATAGAGTATAGGATAGGATAGAGGATAGGATAGGATAGAGGAGAGGATAGGATAGAGGATAGGATAGGATAGAGGATAGGATAGTATAGAGGATAGAATAGGATACATGATATTATAGGATAGATGATAGTATATGATAGAGTAAACGATATTATAGAGGATAGGATAGGATAGACGATCGGATAGAGGATAGGATAGGATAGAGGATGGTATAGAGGATAGGATAGAGGAGAGGATAGGATAGAGGATAGGATAGGATAGAGGATAGTATAGGATAGAGGATAGGATAGAATAGAGGATAGGATAGGATAAAGGATAGGATAGGATAGAGGATAGGATAGGATAGGATAGAGGATAGGATAGGATAGGATAGAGGATAGAGGATAGAGGATAGAGGATAGGATAGGATAGAGGATAGAGGATAGGATAGGATAGAGGATCGGATAGAGGATAGGATAGGATAGAGGGTAGGATAGGATAGAGGAAAGGATAGGATAGAAGATAGGATAGGATAGATGATAGGATAGGAAAGAGGGTAGGATAGGATAGAGGATAGAGTATAGGATAGGATAGAGTATAGGATAGGATAGAGGAGAGGATAGGATAGAGGATAGGATAGGATAGAGGATAGGATAGGATAGAGGATAGGATAGGATAGGATAGAGGATAGGATAGGATAGAGGATAGAATAGGATTGAGGAGCGTTTAGGATAGAGGATAGGATATGATAGAGGATAGGATAGGATACGATAGAGGATAGGATAGGATAGAGGATAGGATAGGATAGAGGATAGGATAGGATAGAGGATATGATAGGATAGAGGATAGGATAGAGGATAGGATAGGATAGAGGATAGGATAGGATAGAGGATAGATAGGATAGAGGATAGGATAGGATAGGATAGAGGATAGGATGGGATAGAGGATAGGATAGAGGATCGGATAGAGGATAGGATAGAGGATCGGATAGAGGATAGGATAGGATAGAGGAAAGGATAGGATAGAGGAAAGGATAGGATAGAGGATAGGATAGGTAATTGGATAGGATAGAGGATAGGATAAGGTAGAGGATAGTATAGGATAGAGTATAGGATAGGATAGAGGATAGGATAGGATAAAGGATAGGATAGGATAGAGGATAGGATAGGATAGAGGATCGGACAGAGGATAGGATAGGATAGAGGATAGGATAGGATAGAGGATAGAGTAGGATAGAGGATAGGATAGGATAAAGGATAGGATTCGATAGACGATCGGATAGAGGATAGGATAGGATAGAGGATAGGATAGGATAGAGGATAGTATAGGATAGAGGATAGGATCGAATAGAGGATAGGATAGGATACAGGATAGGATAGGATAGAGGATAGGATAGGATAGGATAGAGGATAGGAAAGGATAGGATAGAGGATAGGATAGAGGATAGGATAGAGGATAGGATAGGATAGAGGATAGGATAGGATAGAGGAGAGGATAGGATAGAGGATAGGATAGGATAGATGATATTATAGGATAGAGGATAGGATATGATAGAGTAAACGATATTATAGAGGATAGGATAGGATAGAGGATCGGATAGAGGATAGGATAGGATAGAGGATGGTATAGAGGATGGGATAGAGGATAGGATAGGATAGAGGATAGGACAGGACAGAGGATAGGATAGGATACGATAGAGGATAGGATAGATGATAGGATAGGATAGAGGATCTGAAAGAGGATACGATCGGATAGAGGATAGGATAGGATAGAGGATCGGATAGGATAGAGGATCTGATAGAGGATACGATCGGATAGAGGATAGGATAGGATAGAGGATCGGATAGGTAATTGGATAGGATAGGGGAGAGGATAAGGTAGAGGCTAGTATAGGATAGAGGATCTGATAGAGGATAGGATAGGATGGAGGATAGGATAGGATCGAGGATAGGATAGGTAATTGGATAGGATAGAGGATAGGATAATTTAGAGGATAGTATAGGATAGAGGATAGGATAGAGGATCGGATAGGATAGGATAGAGGATAGGATAGAGGATAGGGTAGAGGATCGAATAGAGGATAGGATAGGATAGAGGATAGGATAGGATAGAGGATAGGATAGAGGATAGGATAGGATAGAGGATAGGATAGGATAGAGGATAGGATAGGATAGAGGATAGGATAGGATAGAGGATAGATAGGATAGAGGATAGGATAGGATAGAGGATAGGATAGGATAGAGGATATGATAGGATAGAATATAGGATAGGACAGAAGATAGGATAGGATAGGATTGAGGATAGGATACGATAGAGGATACGACATTATAGGGGATAGGATAGGATAGAGGATAGGATAGGACAGAGGATGGGATAGGATAGAGTACAGGATAGGATAGAGGATAGGATAGGATACAGGATAGGATAGAGGATAGGATAGGATGGAGGATAGGATAGGATAGAGGATAGGATAGGATAGAGGAAATTATAGGACAGAGGATAGGATAGGATAGGATTGAGGATAGGATAGGATAGAGGATACGATATTATAGAGGATTGGATAGGATAAAGGATAGGATAGGATAGAGGATAGGATAGGATAGAAAATATAATAGGAAAGATAGTAGGATATGATAGAGGATAGGATAGGATTGACGATAGGATAGGATAGAGGATAGGATAGAGGATAGGATAGGATATAGGGTAGGATAGGATAGAGGATATTATAGGACAGAGGATAGGATAGGATAGGATTGAGGATAGGATAGGATAGGGGGTACGATATTATAGGGGATAGGGTAAGATAGAGGATAGGATAGGATAGTGGATAGGATAGGATAGAGGATAGGATAGGATAGAGAATATAATAGGAAAGAGGATAGGATATGATAGAGGGTAGGATAGGATTGAGGACAGGATTAAATAGAGGATAGGATAATATAGAAGATAGGATAGGATAGAGGATAGGATAGGATAGAGGATAGGATAGGATAGAGGGTATTATAGGATTGTGGATAGGATCGGATAGAGGGTATTATAGGATAGTGGATAGGATAGGATAGAGGATATGATAGGATAGAGGATAGGATAGGATAGAGGATACGATATTATAGAGGATAGGATAGAGGATAGGATAGGATAGTGGATAGGATAGGATAGAGGATATGATAGGATAGAGTATAGGATAGGGCACAGGATGGGATAGGATAGCGAATAGCATAGGATAGATGACATTATAGGGTAGAGGATAGGATAGGATAGAGGATAGGATAGGGCACAGGATGGGATAGGATAGCGAATAGCATAGGATAGATGACATTATAGGGTAGAGGATAGGATAGGATAGAGGATAGGATAGAGGATAGGATAGAGGGTAGGACAGGATAGAGGATAGGATAGGATAGAGGATAGGATAGAGGATAGGATAGCATAGAAGATAGGATAGGATTGACGATAGGATAGGATAGAGAATAGGATAGGATATAGTGTAGGATAGGGTAGAGGATAGCATGGGATAGATGATATTATAAGATAGTGGATAGGATAGGATTGAGGATAGGATAGGATAGAGGGTAGGATACAGGAAAGGGTAGGACAGAGGATACGATATTATAGAGAATAGGATAGGATAGAGGATAGGATAGGATAGAGGATAGGATAGGATAGAGGATAGGATAGGATAGAGGATAGGATAGGATAGAGGATAGGATAGGATAGAGGATAGGATAGGATAGAGAATATAATAGGAAAGAGGATAGGATATGATAGAGGATAGGATAGGATTGAGGACAGGATAAAATAGAGGATAGGATAACATAGAAGATAGGATAGGATAGAGGATGGGATAGGATAGAGTACAGGATAGGATAGAGGATAGGATAGGATACAGGATAGAGGATAGGATAGAGAATAGGATAGGATAGAGGATACGATATTATAGAGGATAGGATAGAGGATAGAATAGGATAGAGGAAAGGATAGGATAGAGGGTATTATAGGATTGTGGATAGGACCGGATAGAGGGTATTATAGGATAGTGGATAGGATAGGATAGAGGATATGATAGGATAGAGGATAGGATAGGATAGAGGATACGATATTATAGAGGATAGGATAGAGGATAGGATAGGATAGTGGATAGGATAGGATAGAGGATATGATAGGATAGAGTATAGAATAGGGCAGAGGATGGGATAGGATACAAAATACGATAGGATAGAGGATAGGATAGAGGATAGGATAGCATGGATAAATAGGATAGGATTAAGGATAGGATAGGATAGAGGATAGGATAGAGGATAGGATAGGATAGAGGATAGGATAGGATAGAGGATAGTATAGGGCAGAGTATGGGATAGGATACAGGATACAATAGGATAGAGGATAGGATAGAGGATAGGATAGCATGGAGAATAGGATAGGATTAAGGATAGGATAGGGTTAGATTATAGGATAGGATAGAGGATAGGATAGGATATAGAATAGGATAGGAAAGAGGATAGGATAGGATAGTGGATCAGGATAGGATAGAGGATATGATAGGATAGAGTATGGGATAGGAAGAGGATGGGATAGGATAGAGAATAGCGTAGGGTAGATGATATTATAGGATAGAGGATAGGATAGTATAGAGGATAGATAGGATAGAGGATAGAGGATAGGATACGATAGAGGATTGGATAGGATAGAGGATAGGATAGGATAGAGGATAGGATAGGATGGAGAGTATAGGACTGAGGATAGGATAGGATAGGATGAGGATAGGATAGGATTGAGGATACGGATAGGATAGGAGGATAGGATAGGGATAGGATAGGATAGAGGATGGATAGGATAGAGGATGGGATAGGATAGGAGTACAGGATAGGATAGAGGATAGGATAGGATACAGGATAGGATAGAGGATAGGATAGGATGGAGAGGATAGATAGGATAGAGGATAGGATAGGATAGGATAGATATAGGAGAGGATAGGATGAGGATAGGATAGGATAGAGGATAGGATAGGATAGAGGATACGATATTATAGAGGATTGGATAGGAGTAGAGGATAGGATAGAGAGAGGTTAGGATAGGATAGAGAATGTATTGGATTGAGGTGTGGTGTGGAGTGTGGGGTGGAGTGGTGGGAGGTATGGTGGTATGTGTGGTGTGGTCGATTAGTGTCTGTGTGGTGTGATTGTGGAGTGGTAGAGTGAGGAGTGGAGAGGTGAGAGGAGAGGTGTGGTGAGTTGTTTGGAGAGGTGTGTGGTGTGGAGTCGTAGTGTGAAGTGGATGCGCGAGAGGGCGAAGACGAAAGGAGGGGGGGGGGGTGTGAGTGCAGTGGAGAGTGAGGTGAAGTAGAAGAAGTGAAGTGAAGTGAGGAGTGAAGTGAAGTGAAGAGTGAAGTGACAGTGAAGAGTGAAGTGAAAGTGAAGAGTGAAGTGAAGTGAGGAGTGTGGTGAAGTGAAGAGTGGGTTTGAAGGGAAGATTGAAGTGAAGTAACAGAGTGATGTGAAGTGAAGAGGGAAGTGGTGTGGAGAGTGAAGTGAAGTGAAGAGTGAAGTGAAGTGAAGAGTGAAGTGAATTGAAGAGTGTTGTGAGGTGAAGAGTGAAGTGAAGATGAAGATAGAAGTGAAGTGAAGTGAAGGGGAAGTGATGTGAAGAGTGAAGTGAAGTGAAGAGTGAAGTGAGTGAAGAACTGAAGTGAAGTGAAGAGTGAAGTGAAGGGTGAAGTGAAGTGAAGAGTGACGTGAAGGGTAGAGGAGTAATGACGAGTGAAGTGAAGTGAAGAGTGAGTGAAGTGAAAGTGCTTGTGAGGTGAAGAGTGAAGTGAAGTGAAGATTGACGTGAAAGTGAACGTGAAGGGGACGTGATGAGCTGAATGGAGAGAGTCGGGTGAAGTGAGAGAGAGTGAGTGAAGTGAAGAGTGAAGTGAATTGAAGAGTGAGGTGAAGTGAATACGTGAAGTAGAAGAGAAGAGGAAGTGAAGTGAAGAGTGTAGTGAAGTGAAGAGTCGAAGTGTTGTGATGAGTGAGTAGAGTGAAGAGTGAAGTGAATGAAGAGGAAGTGAATGAAGAGTGAAGTGATGTGAGAGTGAAGTGAAGTGATAGTGAGTGAAGTGAAGCGGAGTGAAGTGGAGAGTGAAGTGACGAGAGGAAGTGAAGTGTTGAGAGTTCAGTGAAGTGAAGAGTTGAAGTGAAGAGGAGTGAAGTGAAGCTGTGAGAGTGAAGAAGGTGAAGGGAAGTGAATGTAGGGAAAGTGAGAAGCAGTGAAGTGAAGTGAAGAGTGAAGTGAAGTGAAGAGTGAAGTGAGACGTGAAGTGAAGGTGAAGTGAAGGGAATGGAGTGAAGTGAAGAGTGAGAAGAGTGAAGTGAGGTGGGGTGAAGTGAATGAAGAGGAAGTGAGTGTGAGAGTGACAGAGATGAGAAGAGTGAAGAAGTGAATAGTGAAGTGAAGTGAAGAGTGAAGTGAAGAGTGTTGTGAGGTGAAGAGTGAAGTGAAGTGAAGAGTGAAGTGATGTGAAGAGTGAAGTGAAGTGAATAGTGAGTGATGGTAAAGAGTGAAGGGAAGTGAAATTGAAGTGTTGAAAGAGTGAAGTGAAGGGAAGAAGTGAAGTGGAGTGAAGAGTGAAGTGAGAGAAGTGAAGTGAGGTGAAGAAGTGAAGTGAAGTGGAGGAGTGAAGTGAAGGAAGTGAAGTGGAAGTGAAGTGAAGAGAGATGAAGAGTGAAAGTGAACGTGAAGAGTGGGGTGAAGTGAAGAGTGGGGTGAAGGAAGAAGTGAAGTGAACGCTGAACGAGTGATGTGAAGTGAAGACGGGAAGTGGTGTGAGAGTGAAGTGAAGTGAAGTGAAGTGAAGTGAAGAGTGAAGTGAAGCTGAAGAGGTGACAGTTGAAGGTGAAGATTGAAGTGAAGTGAGA